>NW_027199606.1:0-30228 GCF_038502225.1 Cherax quadricarinatus | reverse complement strand
CAGGTAATGAATTCCAGATTTTAGGGCCTTTTATGTGCATTGAGTTTTTGCATAGCGTGAGATGGACACGAGGAACATCAAAGAGTGATCTGTGCCTTGTGTTATGGTCATGTGTTCTGTTGAGGTTGGCAAGGAGATGTTTGAGGGGAGGGTTAATATCAGAGTTAAGTGTTCTATGTATGTAATAGGTGCAGTAATAAGTATGGATGTTTTGTATGGTGAGTAGGTTTAGTGTATTGAATATTGGTGGAGTGTGCTGCCTGTAGTGAGAATTTGTTATTCTTAAAATAAAGAATTAAACTAAGTCTACCCGAAATGCCTAGCCATGCTAGGTGCTCTAGTGGTACACTCTGTAATCATTATTTAACTACATGTAAACCATACAATAACCAAATTCTGTAAATTCAACATTGTAATCCTTATAGAGAATAAACTTTGAATTTGAATTTGAAAAAAAAAATTGACCCATTCTGTACTGTTTTTCATATTTGTGCTTTGTGTTAATGGATTTGAGGATGGTGGGTGTTAGCCAGGGACTATTTAGTCTCTTTGCTGTAAGCTGTTTAGTTTTTTAGGGCAATGCTTGTTATAGAAGTAGTGGGTTATTTTTATAAAATTGTTAATACATCATTAGTGTCTGTATATGTTTCAAGCTCATTATGCTGCTATAAAGTTATTTACAGTTGTTTCGTTATGCAGTCTGAAGGTAACTTTAGTAGTGTCTTGGGGCAATTTACCTAGGTTGGTTATGAGAAAGGTAGGGTAGTGGTCTGTGTTATCTGTGATTATGCCTGATTTAAAAGGGGATATGGTGTTAGTCCAGATGTGGTCCAATAAAGAGATACTATTCTGAGAGATTCTTGTAGGTTTTGCTCATAGTGTTTGTGAATTCAGTTATTTGTGGGTCCTGGTCATGTAGTAGATTTATGTTGAAATCCCCTGTCAGTACTAGGTGGTCTTTGTTCATATGTGCATCACTTATCAATTCCCTAATTTTTCACTAAGTGGTAAATGTTTGACTGTGGTACTCTATAGATGTTTGTGTCTGTGAGGTTTTTTTGCAGGTCTTTTAATTTAAATTTAGCTATAATATATTCACCATGCTCATCCCTTGTGCAAGAATTATTGATACAGTCAAGTCGATTTGAGTAGTATAAAGCTGTTCCACCTCATTGCTGGTCTGTCCTACAGTTGTGTATAGCTGTGTATCCAGAAATGGCATAGACATCTGTAGTGCCAGGTTTTAGCCAAGTTTCTGTGAGTGTGATGATTGACATACTGGAATTAAGGGAACTGAGTAATGCTGTGAGGTCATCGTATGTTTGCTCAAGGATCTGACATTGTAATTAAAGATGGTTATGTTATTGTTAGCTCTGAGTAATGTCTTAGCTTGGTCTGCAGTGTAATAATTACAGTTGCTGTCTGATTCGTGTAAGTCATTTAATAAAAGGTTAAAATCTGGATCAATGTTTGTAATCATAAGAATGAGAGTGACTCTACAACTAGGCTTTTGAATAAGTATTGTGTTTAACTTAATAATTACGATACTTAACTAATTTATCTTACTAGCTAATGGATTGTTACACTAGTTTTTTTTGAAAAAAATAACAAAAAAACATAAAACAAATACAGAATTACTTAATCTTCAGTTAGTCTTAAGTTTGCTCGAAATACTCTGCATATAAAGGGGCTTTTGGCATGTACACCGAATTGTTATACACCTTTGTACAAACATGTATCATGCTAAAATAAAAATTATTATTATTATTATTATTATTATTATTATTATTATTATTATTATTATTATTATTGTAAGCCACTTGGTCTGAAATATTGGAGGTGGGTAAGCTGTCAGTGGCCGTTACAAACCCAACAAGGAGAACAGGAAGACAACAACAAACTGTACTGTATCCAACAGAAGATTGTACTGTATCCAACAGAAGATTGTACTGTATCCAACAGAAGATTGTACTGTATCCAACAGAAGAATAAGAAGATTGCACTGTATCCCGAGGAAGACGGCCATAACAAACTGCTCTATATCTTGAAGAAGAAGAAGAAGAAGGCTGCAACACGCCACTGTATATGGAAGAAGACCACAACAAACTACACTGTATCCTGAAGAAGAAAAACAACACTAGTGTAAAAAAGGACATTTGTTGAAGGTGTGAAACATGTCTATCGAGGAGGAAGAGGACGCTAGTCTGAAGGAACTGGTCACCAAGACTCTACATAACAAGGGCGTCTTGGGTAAAATACAGGTGAGAACATTATATTCAAACCAAACATCTCACTGGAAATACTCTGAGTTGTATTTACTAATTTACTTACCAAATTATTACATTGCTCTTGAGGATACACATAAAATAGGCACATAAAATGCAAAGTTATGTAATCAGGGTAATAAAGTCGTACGAGGATCCCAATGGAAATAAATCATTTTTTTTTTTGGGGGGGGGGGGGGGTTGTTATCCTAGGTAAATTACACTATGTATGATAATTGTACTTATGTGTATTTGTACCTAAATAAACTTACATGGTGGCAGATGCAGTTTAATGTGGACAGTTTCACATCAAGATGTATAAGTAATAGCTGTCCCAAGGTTATAGGTACCTCAACTTTACATATCCTTTATAACACTTCATTTGTGTAGTTAAATTTTGGTTACAATATTACAGACTAGATATAAATGTGCAGGTAAACAGGGGAGATAACAAATTTAATTCACTGTAACAGGAAACTTGTATAAACCATAGGCAGATTAGGGTCTCTGAACCTGCACTCTTTTGAAAGGAACAGAATGAGAGGAGATATGATTGAGATATACAAGTGGAAGACAGGTATAAATAATTTTTTTCCGAGGATAAATAAATGAGATATAAATTGAGTGCTGAGGATATGTGACCAAGAAAGAACTCAGAGCACTGGATGGCTAATACTGTACTTTATTCACAATACTTTAACTCCAGGTCAGAACTCGGCCATAATTTTAGTTTTTAATTAAAAGAGCTATCCGTGCCCTCACAAAAAATAGCTATTTCTTATGCAAACCATTATTTTAGGATCTGGAAGGCTCATTATAGGCAGTATTTTGCACTCTCAGGGTGCCTTGATGCTGATGAGGGGCTCTTGATCCAGAGAATTGAAGTTCCCTATCCCTTTCTTGGACTGAACTCATTGCCTTCTAGGCACTGTATGATCCCATGGGTTTAGCGCTTGCCATTCATTGTAATAATAATAATAATGTGACCCATGAGAATTGAGCACTTTTGTTTAATATACCTACCATGGTAATAATAATAATAATAATGATGTTCTGTAGAAATGAAGGAAGAGGGTACTGTGTACCTTATTCATTTATTTGCCATCAGTATAGAGAACCAAGTCTTCTATGCTTGGTTTTCATACCATTTATTTTTAATTAATTTTGGTTAAAAATTCTTTGCTATTATATTAATGAAATTTGTGTTTTTTTTTTTTTTTTTTTTTGCAGGCACAGTTACGAGCAAGTGTATTCTTAGCTCTGGAGGATGAGTTTAAAGATGTAAGTATTATACCTACAACACCCCCCTCTGTCTCTGTCTCTCTTTCTCTCTCCTTTTTTTCAGTAATAAAATTTTCAGCCACATAAATTATATGCTTATTTAATGGGAAAATTAAATTACCAGTAAGGTGAGGTGATGTACATCTTAATAAGTTGAGAATAAGTAATTGCTTACTGCAGTTTCAGCACACTATAATACTTGCTTTTTCCATTCACTCCAGTTCAGTACAGTGTAGTATATGAAAGTACAGTTGGAATACTAATACAGTTCTATTCTGGCCTGTAATAATTATGGTTGTGTTCTGGTATAGTAAGGTTCATAGACCCTGACCCAGTAGATGCACTGGAGGACTCACAACTGTAAAGCCATCAGAAGACTGTGAAGTCAGTACATCCCTGGGGAGAAACAAGGAGGGCTTACACGGTCCTTCAGGAAAGGAAATCACAGGACATATTGTTGTTCTGGAGAATCAAAGGCCAAAATTTGGTTAGGGAGGAAGGTTAAGAGGAAGTCTGAAATAGAGAAACCTATTTGAAGGTATTAATGAATCAAGAAATAGAGGGGGGCCTGCACGTTTTGGCCTCGAGTCAAGGCCTTTTTCGCAGGGTATCTTCAACAGCATACAGTATTTGCTGAAGAGGGCCTCAGTTAGAGGCTGAAATAAACACCCTCTTCATTATTTATTGTTTCATTTAAGTTTCCAAGTGGGGCTGTCCATTTCAAATATTGTACATGATTAAATTATACAGTATTTGATTATGTACTGTTTTGCTGCTGTTGCTTTTGCGTATAGGTCAAAATAACTAATGAAAAATTATGTACAGTATCTAACTAATTTTTTGCTTTTTTTTTTATTTTACTATTTTCTTCAGAAAAACATACCCCTGGTCAGTACGTCAGCTAGAAAACTATTAGGGACCCCTGAGGGTGCCACTGCAGCTGCCCTCATTCAGGATTTTCTCCAGTGCCTTGGGCTCGAATTCTCCCTTGCTGTTTTTGCACCTGAGTCTGGACATTCAACTGTCTGGAGTTTTCCTGGTACTGAAGCCCTTACGAGTAATCTCAGCTTGAGGACTGAGAAAGGTCAGTGGAAAATCTGTCAGTGATGCTTTTACAGTATAGTAATACCTACTTAGCTACCAGGATGCCTTTCAGAGAAATCAGTTGCTTAACAATTTTTACACTAAGGGAATCCTATTCCTATACACATCCATGCTATTATTATCTGAGAAATTATTTTCTAAAATGCATTTCCTATGAACACTATTCTAATGAAAGTATCAGGCAACTGTTGCCTATAAAAATGTATTGAGTGTGAAGTTAACAGGATTCTTACAGTATTTTAGATTATATTTAATATTTTCTTAGTTGTTTTTAGCAAAATACACTTTTTATTTGCATCTGACTGTTTGGTGAATGCGTGGTATGCTAATCCTTGTTAAGTAAAAGGACAGAAATGCAACTAATGTGACATTTTATTGTAGCAAGAATTTATATATATATATTTTTATTCTGTGAGGACTGCAGTATTCACTTATTTTTTCTTACTCCTTACCTTTGTACAGTGCGGTACAGTACAATAGAGTACAGTGCAGTACAGTATAGTACAGTGTGGTTGAGTACAGTACAGTATAGTCAGATTATTTCTGACTTCTTTAAATCTTAGATAAGTTCCGGGGTTGTCATGTTTCTTCTCGTAGTTCCAAGTCCATTGTCTTTCATTGCTCTGCAACACTTCCTGCTAAAGCATTTTTTGTTATGTATTGTTTTCCCTGTTTTGAAATAAATAAGATAGTCCTGCCGAATAAGCGTGAAATGAAAACCTGTTAATTTTTTGCACTCTGGTAAGATTTCCAATTTTTCTTACTGTCTCTTGAACATGCAAGATGAAAGGTAGATCTTACAAACTTTACATTACATTCATTATGTATGTGCTTCCACTTTTTCCATGTTTTTCTTAATAGTTCTTAATCCTGTAATATTTTCTTTTCATCCTAGGAGGCCTAGTCTGAGACTGAGCCATGTGTAACAATCCCAACACCACAAACAGATAACAGCTTGTTTTGTATTTTTTGCCTAACTCCTCATACATCTTGTTTATGTCTATTCCTTGTAAGCTTGTATTACCCTCTAAACTTGTATTCCAGTTATTTTTTTGAATTGCTGCTTTAGATAAACATAATATCTATTCTTATAAGTACATATATCAATTTTGAATGACAGCATTACTAGTTTATTATTATTATTAACACACTGGCCGATTCCCACCAAGGCAGGGTGGCCCGAAAAAGAAAAACTTTCACCATCATTCACTCCATCACTGTCTTGCCAGAAGGGTGCTTTACACTACAGTTTTTAAACTGCAACATTAACACCCCTCCTTCAGAGTGCAGGCACTGTACTTCCCATCTCCAGGACTCAAGTCCGGCCTGCCGGTTTCCCTGAATCCCTTCATAAATGTTACTTTGCTCATACTTCAACAGCACGTCAAGTATTAAAAACCATTTGTCTCCATTCACTCCTATCAAACACGCTCATGCGTGCCTGCTGGAAGTCCAAGCCCCTCGCACACAAAACCTCCTTTACCCCCTCCCTCCAACCTTTCCTAGACCGACCCCTATCCCGCCTTCCTTCCACTACAGACTGATACACTCTTGAAGTCATTCTGTTTCGCTCCATTCTCTCTACATGTCCGAACCACCTCAACAACCCTTCCTCAGCCCTCTGGACAACAGTTTTGGTAATCCCGCACCTCTTCCTAACTTCCAAACTACGAATTCTCTGCATTATATTCACACCACACATTGCCCTCAGACATGACATCTCCACTGCCTCCAGCCTTCTCCTCGCTGCAACATTCATCACCCACGCTTCACACCCATATAAGAGCGTTGGTAAAACTATACTCTCATACATTCCCCTCTTTGCCTCCAAGGACAAAGTTCTTTGTCTCCACAGACGCCTAAGTGCACCGCTCACCCTTTTCCCCTCATCAATTCTGTGATTCACCTCACCTTTCATAGACCCATCTGCTGACATGTCCACTCCCAAATATCTGAATACATTCACCTCCTCCATACTCTCTCCCTCCAATCTGATATCCAATTTTTCATCACCTAATCTTTTTGTTATCCTCATAACCTTACTGTTTCCAGTATTCACTTTTAATTTTCTTCTTTTGCATACCCTACCAAATTTGTCCACCAACCTCTGCAACTTCTCTTCAGAATCTCCCAAGAGCACAGTGTCATCAGCAAAGAGCAACTGTGACAACTCCCACTTTGTGTGATTCTTTATCTTTTAACTCCACGCCTCTTGCCAAGACCCTCGCATTTACTTCTCTTACAACCCCATCTATAAATATATTAAACAACCACAGTGACATCACACATCCTTGTCTAAGGCCTACTTTTACTGGGAAATAATCTCCCTCTTTCCTACATACTCTAACTTGAGCCTCACTATCCTCGTAAAAACTCTTCACTGCTTTCAGTAACCTACCTCCTACACCATACACCTGCAACATCTGCCACATTGCCCCCCTATCCACCCTGTCATATGCCTTTTCCAAATCCATAAATGCCACAAAAACCTCTTTAGCCTTATCTAAATACTGTTCATTTATATGTTTCACTGTAAACGCACCCCCTACCTTTCCTAAGCCTCCTTGTTCATCTGCTATCTTATTCTCCGTCTTACTCTTAATTCTTTCAATAATAACTCTACCATACACTTTACCAGGTATACTCAACAGACTTATCCTCCCTATAGGGTACAAATAAAAAAAATTAAAGTACCTATAACTGAGTGGTGATATTTGCAGTTTTGAACTGTAGTATTGGCATCCTTCTGCCAAGACAGTGATGGGGTGAACTATGGTGAAAGTGTGTTTTTCTTTTTTGGGTAGCCCTACCTCAATGGGAGATAGCCAGTTTGTTGAAAAAAAAATTGTAAAGCTAATGGTTGCTCTTATTCCTGTACCATTCCCTTCATAAGAGCCCAATGTTTATCAAAAGCTGTATTGAATTTTTGCATTTCCCACAATGAAATTTTAACAGTTCACCTTATTATTTAGCACTCCAAATTTTTGTCCTCATTCTTGTGTGTTTTGAGAGCATTGTGGGATGTGACAATTTGTGGTGTTGAATAACAGTAGGTGAATTAGCATATGCTTCCAATTACTTTGTTAAATTTGTTAACTTTAGATGCATCAGGTAGGTATAATTATATGAAAAGAATTATTAGTAAATTCTTAAACTTTATATGGTTTGCATTAAGTTTACAGTAAGAAAAAAAGATTTACTGTATATTGTTTGTTACTTTTCTAATAAAATTCTAATTTTCAGACCACAAGACTCCATTGCTAATGGAACTTCTGAGAGAGAGGAAATCTTCCGTCATTTCTCATACTGAGGTGAGCATTACTGTTGTGATACAGATAAACTTTTGTTGATTTCCTCTACAACCTATAATGTATTGGTCACTACTTCAGTATTATTACAGTGCTTCTTCTGTACTATATTTTAATGAATGTATTTTATGCTGAAATATTTCATAATCCTTTATTGTGTTTCAGAATAACAGCAGTGAAGTGAAACCGGCACTGAACAGAAATAAAGAACATTCCCAGTTGCCTGTTCTTAATGGTGTACTTCCTCACTCACATGCAACAAGTAGCAGTCAGTTACTTAAGACTCAACCAGAATCAAATCCTTCAAATATTTCCCTTAAAAATGGGGAACCTGATGGTCATGATGCATCTGAGAAAAGGGAGGCAGAGAAGAGAAATGCAATGAATAAAGCCAATAAAAACTTACCAAAAGAGACAGTAAATGATGGGACTGAGAATAGTACCGATGGTTTGTCTTTCAAGTTGACATCTGACAATGATTACCTTAGCTCAAGGAGTAAACCAGATAGACAAAAAGGAGGTGTTGACAGCAACACTGTTTGTGGGTATGCATGTTTTCAAATTAGTATGTAATATTTACTCTTAATTTTAGATCCAGTCTTTAGTACTCCTCTACTGGTTATTGAAATAAGTCATGTTAAATACTTCATGTAAAAGCTGAGAGTTCTGTTTTTTCTGCAGATTTCCTGCCTTGCCACCTGTGGAGAAGAATGACACTCATAACTCTCTGAATGGTAAAGAGAATCATTATTTGTTAATTTTTTCTCCTAAATGTTATGTAGCAATTTTTTTTTTTTAAATATGTTCGCCATTTCCCACCAAAGCAGAGTGACCCAAAAATAAAGAAAAACCCAGAAAGAAAGAAAAAACTTTCATAATTCAACACTTTCACTATCACTCATACATAATCACTCTCTTTGCAGAGGCACCCAGATATGACAGTTCAGATGTCCCTCCAAACTACCAATATCCCAAACCCCTCCTTTAAAGTGCAGGCATTGTACTTCCCATTTCTAGGACTTGAGTTAGCAAATCAGTTTCCCCGAATCCCTTCACAGTATATTACCCTGCTTACACTCCAACAGCTCGTCAGGTCTCAAAAACTATACGTCTCCATTCTCTCCTATCTAACATGCTCACGCACACTTGCTGGAAGTCCAAGCCCCTCTCTAACAAAACCACCTTTACCCCCTCCCTACAGCCTTTTTGGGGCCGACCCCTACCCTGCCTTCCTTTCCCTACAGATTTATACGCTCTCCAAGTCATTCTACTTTGTTCCATTCTCTCTAAATGACCAAATCATTTCAACAGCTCACACTGATTTCCACACTTTGCCGATTCCCACCAAGGCAGGGTGGCCCGAAAAAGAAAAACTTTCACCATCATTCACTCCATCACTGTCTTGCCAGAAGGGTGCTTTACACTACAGTTTTTAAACTACAACATTAACACCCCTCCTTCAGAGTGCAGGCACTGTACTTCCCATCTCCAGGACTCAAGTCCGGCCTGCCGGTTTCCCTGAACCCCTTCATAAATGTTACTTTGCTCACACTCCAACAGCACATCAAGTATTAAAAACCATTCGTCTCCATTCACTCCTATCAAACACGCTCACGCACGCCTGCTGGAAGTCCAAGCCCCTCGCACACAAAACCTCCTTTACCCCCTCTCTCCAACCTTTCCTAGGCCGACCCCTACCCCGCCTTCCTTCCACTACAGACTGATACACTCTTGAAGTCATTCTGTTTCGCTCCATTCTCTCTACATGTCCGAACCACCTCAACAACCCTTCCTCAGCCCTCTGGACAACAGTTTTGGTAATCCCGCACCTCCTCCTAACTTCCAAACTACTAATTCTCTGCATTATATTCACACCACACATTGCCCTCAGACATGACATCTCCACTGCCTCCAGCCTTCTCGCTGCAACATTCATCACCCATGCTTCACACCCATATAAGAGCGTTGGTAAAACTATACTCTCATACATTCCCCTCTTTGCCTCCAAGGACAAAGTTCTTTGTCTCCACAGACTCCTAAGTGCACCACTCATTCTTTTCCCCTCATCAATTCTATGATTCACCTCATCTTTCATAGACCCATCCGCTGACACGTCCACTCCCAAATATCTGAATACATTCACCTCCTCCATACTCTCTCCCTCCAATCTGATATTCAATCTTTCATCACCTAATCTTTTTGTTATCCTCATAACCTTACTCTTTCCTGTATTCACCTTTAATTTTCTTCTTTTGCACACCCTACCAAATTCATCCACCAATCTCTGCAACTTCTCTTCAGAATCTCCCAAGAGCACAGTGTCATCAGCAAAGAGCAGCTGTGACAACTCCCACTTTGTGTGTGATTCTTTATCTTTTAACTCCACGCCTCTTGCCAAGACCCTCGCATCTAAATAAGCCACCATGGGCCAAAGAAAGTTCCTAGTGCCAGCCCTTTGGTAAAGAAGGTGAGAAACATGATAGAATTCAAGAAAGAACTCATAGAAAAATACGAAAGTGGCGTACATGTGGCCGAGCTCGCCAAGATGTATGGGAAGTCCAAATCAACAATCAGTTCCATCCTGGTGAAGAAAAAAGAAATCAAGGAAGCTGATGTTGCGAAAGGGGTAGTGTTGTGGAGGCAATAATTTGTGAAAAGGCAAGGCAGTTGCATTCGGATCTTGCAAAGAAAATGCCTGGAACGAACGTTGCTGTTAGTGAATTTAAGGCCAGCAGAGGCTGGTTTGATAAATTAAAGAAGCAAACTGGCATGCACAGTGTGGTAAGGCAGGGCGAGGATGCAAGTTCAGAAATATGTGGGGCCAAAGAATTCGTTGATGAATTCAAGGAGTACATAGAGACTGAAGGATTCCTCCCCCAACAAGTCTTCAGTTGTGACAAAACAGGCCTCTTTTGGAAGAAAATACCAAAGAGGACCTACGTCACACAGGAGGAAAAGGCACTCCCAGGACACAAACCTATGAAGGATAGGCTAACTCTTTTGTCCTGTGGTAATGCTAGTGGGGATTTCAAAGTGAAGCCTTTACTGGTGTATCACTCTGAAAATCCTAGAGTGTTCAAGAAAAACAAAGTCATCAAGAGTAAATTGTGTGATGTGAAAGGCTAACAATAAGGCATGGGTCATGAGGCAAATTTTCATTGAGAAGGTCAATGAAGTGTTCGGCCCGAGTGTGAAGAAATACCTCCTGGAAAATAAATTGCCACTCAAGTGCTCCAGCTCATCCTCCAGACTTGGAAGACCAATTGTTGGAGGAGTTTAGTTTCATCACAGTGAAGTTCTTGCCCCCTAATACCACTCCTCTCATCCAGCTCATGGGCCAGCAGGTCATTTCAAACTTCAAAAAACTCTACACCAAAGCACTAATTCAAAGGTGCTTTGAAGTGACCTCAGACACTGAATTGACCCTAAGAGAGTTCTGGAGAAATCACTTCAATATTCTCATTTGCAAAAGCCTTATAGATGAGGCTTGGCAGGGACTAGCTTCCAGGACGATGAACTCTGCTTGGAGAAAATTATGGCCAGAATGTGTCCTCAGGAAGGATTATGAAGGGTTTGAAGCTGACCCTGATGACCCTACGCCTATTGTGGAATCTATTGTGTCTGGGAAAGTCCATGGGGTTGGATGTGAGTGGCCAGGATGTGGAAGAGTTGGTGGATGACCACAAGGAAGATCTAACCACTGAAGAGCTGTAAGACCTTCAGCTGGAACAGCAACAGACCGCAGCTGAGGAAATTGCTTCAATGGAGAAGGGAGAGAGAGGGGAGAATGTGCCTTCAGTGATTAGACATGTGTGCAAAGTGGAATGAGTTGCAAAGTTTTGTGGAGAAATATCACCCTAACAAAGCTGTTGCAAGCTGTGTCTGCAACATGTTCAATGACAATGCCTTGTCCCATTTTAGGCAAATCTTAAAGAGATGCCAGAAACTGACCTCTCTGGACAGATTTTTTGTGCAACAAGGGTCCAGTGACTCTCAAGCTGGTCCTAGTGCCAGTAAAAGACAAAGAAGGGAAGTAACCCTGGATAGGGCCTTGATACCTGAAGTCCTTATGGAAGGGATTCCCCTTTCAAACAATAACCTCTCCTCCTTCCTCTTCCCTCCTCGCCATCTTCCATACGCCAACAAGAGTCTTCAATATAGGTAAAAGTGATGTTAAATGTTCATTTATCCATTTCATTAGTCATTTATGTTTATTTCTCATTGTTTTCTGTATGTAAAGCTATAGTTATTCTCTACAAAACGTATTTTTTGTTAATATTTTTGGGTGTCTGGAACGGATAAATTCGATTTACATCATTTCTTATGGGAAATATTGCTTCAGAGAATTTTCTTCTGAGGGCCATAGCTTTTTCAGGTATTACAGTGTATCGTATCTCCTGTATTACAGTTGATTTCATTACAGCTCAGAACATTAGAGCATTACAAAGGTTAAAGAAAACTTGCTTAAATCAGGTACTGTATTAACATTTTTACACCCTCAAGGAAAATTCTTTGATGCTGATGGGAGCTGTATGATCCTATGAGTTTAGTGCTTCCCTTGACAACGATGATGATGATGATGCAGTAACAATAAATATGCTAGAATAATACAGTCAGTGCTTATATAAAGCTCCTCTCTATAGTACAATTTTTTGTAAATGTAGTTGAAAAGGTGCATTGAAAATTGAATAGAATGTTCTGTAAAGGCCTTTCCTTGAGCTATTTAATTCTGGACATACTTATTCAGTCACATTTACAATAATTGCACTGTATGAAAGAGCTTTATGAGACTTGACACTACTAATAATAATAATACAAATACAGTGGACCCCCGGTTAACGATATCTTTCAACACACCGGTCGTATCCCACCGACGCGGGGTGGCCCAAAAGGAAAAACGAAAGTTTCTCCTTTTACATTTAGTAATATATACAGGAGAAGGGGTTACTAGCCCCTTGATCCCGGCATTTTAGTCACCTCTTACAACACGCATGGCTTACGGAGGAAGAATTCTGTTCCACTTCCCCATGGAGATAAGAGAAAATAAACAAGAACAAGAACTAGAAAGAAAATCAAAGAAAACCCAAAGGGGTGTGTATATATATGCTTGTACATGTATGTGTAGTGTGACCTAAGTGTAAGTAGAAGTAGCAAGACGTACCTGAAATCTTGCATGTTTATGAGACAGAAAAAAGACACCAGCAATCCTACCATCATGTAAAACAATTACAGGCTTTCGTTTTACACTCACTTGGCCGGACGGTAGTATCTCCCTGGTAGGTAGCTGTCTACCAACCTACTACCTAGGAATACCTTTCTTTCAACACACCGGCCGTATCCCACCGAGGCGGGGTGGCCCAAAAGGAAAAACGAAAGTTTCTCCTTTTACATTTAGTAATATATACAGGAGAAGGGGTTACTAGCCCCTTGCTCCCGGCATTTTAGTCGCCTCTTACAACACGCATGGCTTACGGAGGAAGAATTCTGTTCCACTTCCCCATGGAGATAAGAGGAAATAAACAAGAACAAGAACTGGAAAGAAAATAGAAGAATACTCAGAGGGGTGTGTATATATATATGGTTGGACATGTATGTGTAGTGTGACCTAAGTGCAAGTAGAAGTAGCAAGACGTACCTGAAATCTTGCATGTTCATGAAACAGAAAAAAGGACACCAGCAATCCTACCATCATGTAAAACAATTACAGGCTTTCGTTTTACACTTACTTGGCAGGACGGTAGTACCTCCCTGGGCGGTTGCTGTCTACCAACCTACTACCTAGGATATTATGTATCTATATATATATTTATTTTCTTTCTTTCTTTCAACACACCGGCCGTATCCCACCGAGGCGGGGTGGCCCAAAAGGAAAAACGAAAGTTTCTCCTTTTACATTTAGTAATATATACAGGAGAAGGGGTTGCTAGCCCCTTGCTCCCGGCATTTTAGTCGCCTCTTACAACACGCATGGCTTACGGAGGAAGAATTCTGTTCCACTTCCCCATGGAGATAAGAGGAAATAAACAAGAACAAGAACTAGAAAGAAAATAGAAGAAAACCCAGAGGGGTGTGTATATATATGCTTGTACATGTATGTGTAGTGTGACCTAAGTGTAAGTAGAAGTAGCAAGACGTACCTGAAATCTTGCATGTTTATGAGACAGAAAAAAGGACACCAGCAATCCTACCATCATGTAAAACAATTACAGGCTTTCGTTTTACACTCACTTGGCAGGACGGTAGTACCTCCCTGGGCGGTTGCTGTCTACCAACCTACTACCTAGATATTTATACACCATAGGAAGGTTAGCATAGGCACTACTGTGATCACAAATGCAAGTTTTTACAGATGAATCTCCTGCTAGAATGGCCATGACAAACTAGCTCAAGACCCCTCAAAGCCGTCAACATGACTCACGAAATCGTAATGACACGATTGTAAAGAAACCATAACACGGGTGGGGTTAGAACCCCTAGTTGGATGAATCTTATTGTAGCTAGCTGACCTAGTGGCTAACATGTCGGTCTGGAGTTTTATGACTCTGACCGTGGGTTCCAACCCCACCCATGGTATGGTTTACATGAGAATAGCTGGTCCACTAGTATAGAAGTCATTCATGGCATCTGCAGTGCCTTTAATTCCTCCACCATGAATAAATGGCTATCTGCAGAGGGTCTAGCTCTGGAACTAAATTTTTAGGATAGCAATGAAGAAAAATTATACTGTACATGTATATAGAATGTTGAAAGTGAACATAGAAAAGAGAAAGGTGATGAGGGTATCAAATGATTTAGATAAAGAAAAATTGGATATCTAATTGGGGAGGAGGAGTATGGAAGAAGTGAATGTTTTCAGATACAGTGGAACCTCAAATATCGAACTTTCTTCGGTTCAGAAGGCTGCTCGAGTGCCACTACCGAATGAATTTATTCCCATCAGGAATAATGTAAATTAGATTAGACCATTTAAGACCCTCAAAAATACACTTATAAAAGCACTTACGAAAATACACTTACATAATTGGTTGAGTTGGGAGCGGTTCGATTTTTGAGGTTCCACTGTATTTGGGAGTTGACATATCAGCGGATGAATTTATGAAGGATGAGGTTAATCATAGAATTGATGAGGGAAAAAAGGTGAGTGGTGCGTTGAGGTATATATGGAGATAAAGAACGTTTTCTATGGAAGCAAAGAAGGGAATGTATGAAAGTATAGTGGTACCAACACTCTTATATGGGTGTGAAGCTTGGGTTGTAAATGCTGCAGCGAGGAGGCAGTGGAGATGTCCTGTCTAAGGGCAATGTGTGGTGTAAATATTATGCAGAAAATTTGGAGTGTGGAAATTAGGAGAAGGTGTGGAGTTAATAAAAGTATTAGTCAGAGGGCCAAAGAGGGGTTGTTGAGGTGGTTTGGTCATTTAGAGAGAATGGATCAAAGTAGAATGACATGGAGAGAGTATAAATTTGTAGGGGAAGGAAGGCGGGGTAGGGGTCGTCCTCGAAAGGGTTGGAGGGAGGGGGTAAAGGTTTTGTGGGCGAGGGGCTTCTACTATCAGCAAGCGTGCGTGAGCATGTTAGGAGTGAATGGAGATGAATGGTATTTGGGACCTGGCGAGCTGTTGGAGCGTGAACATGATAATATTTAGTGAAGGGATTCAGGGAAACTGGTTATTTTATATAGTCGGACTTCAGTCCTGGAAATGGGAAGTACAATGCCTGCACTTTAACCCTTTGAGGGTCGACAGGCCCTCTCCGAAACTCGTTCTCAGGGTCGGCCAAATTTAAAAAAAAAAAAAAAAATTCTCTTATGAAAAGATAGAGAATCTTTTCCCGATCATAAGGACACCAAAAGTTTGAAATTTGATGGAAAACTTACGGAATTATGCTCTCACGAAGTTAGCGGTCTCGGGGATGTTTACGCATCGGCGATTTTGCCCACTTTGAGCCCCATTTTCGGCCAATTCCACTGTACTAGTCGACAAAAAACATGAATATTTCGCTAGAACTCCATTTTTTCTATCGAATGGGTGCAAGAAACCACCCATTTATGAAATTCAACTATCCAGTACAGTGGTCAGAATTTAGCAATTTTGCCAATTTCATACAAATTTCAAAAGATGCCAATTTCCAAATAGGGTCCAGAATAAACAAGAAAGACATTCCTGGCACTAAAATGACATTTCCTCTGGTCATTAGTCACGTCTCAAGGCCCCTCTTATAGTCTTTTGCTTTCCACTTTGAATTTTTATTCTCACAAAAAATATAAGATTTACTGTTATGCAGACTACTGCATTAGTGTAAAAAATGGTATAAATATTATTGGCGCACTTGTGAAAGAATATTGGACTCACCAGTTGACGTGTATTGGACCATTGGCACGATTTGTTTACTTTTGAAATTTGGTAAAAATCGAACATTTCTGCTACTTTGAGCTCAATTTGAAGGTATCTTTCATTGTAAAACCAGTCAAAATCATCTCAATTTCTGTAATATGTCTTCCATTCTATAAAATGAGACCAAGAAAACTAGAATACAACAATAAATACCATACGAAAATACAGTGCAAATTCGCTGTTTTATTCCAAAAAAACGGTCAAAGTTTTTTTTTTCTCATTATGCACTGTGTGCTGCAGGATTTTTTTTAGACTGTGCACACTGACCACATAGACCCATTCTTTCATATGAAGGCCTACCAGCTTTCTCCCACTAGATTTGAGGGCGCTAGAATTTAGGCGTACTAGTACGTCAAAAACCCTGGGTCGTAAGCCGTACTAGTACGTCCGAAACCCTCAGAGGGTTAAAGGAAGGGTTTGGGATAAGTTGTGTATCTTTATACGTATATACTTCTAAACTGTTGTATTCTGAGCACCTCTGCAAAAACAGTGATTATGTGTGAGCGAGGTGAAAGTATTGAATGTTGATGAAAGTATTTTCTTTTTGGGGATTTTCTTTCTTTTTGGGTCACCCTGGGAGACGACCGACTTGTTAAAAAAAAAAAAAATAGAATGTCATGTTTACAGTATCAATTGTGCAGTATTATAATGATTTATCAAGCAAATAATTAGATTTGTTGCTTTCTGTGAATATTGCATAATCATAATTGTAAACAGTTTCTTATTATGTAGCATGGACAATTCCTCTTAATGCATTATATAATTTCTTCTTCTCAGGGGTCAGATCACACCAAGGATGTGTCACTGTCCCAAGCAAGTGATGTGGCAAGCTATCAGGAGAGCCTCTGATATACCATTTACTTCACACACTGCCCACTGCATGTGCAGCAGTGATAGATTAATGAAAATTATCACACTAAATTCGTTTTCTGTTTCCACATTATATGGATCATTCCCTTTGTAAAAATTCAATTAGGTGATAACTTTCTCATGTTTAACTTCAGTTTGATTAAATTATACATAAGCTTCCATAGTTGGAAAGGTACAAAGTACTGATATGATGAACAATAAGACATATATATTGCTTTTGTGTCTCATTGCCCACAGACCTTGTTCTTGAAGAAATTGCCTGCTGTAATTGTGTACGAACTATTATTTCTTGCATCAGATTTGTTGTTCCTGGTGAATACATTCTTTATCTTGAGTTTTTCGTTGTCACTTCCCTATAACAGTATGCACTACCTTGTAATAATATTCTTCTCTGTAAATCATCAAACTATTAAATGAATAAGGCTCTTTTAAGTTAGTAGACTCTCCTTCATATTAATCACATACTGTATTTTCCGGCATATAAGACGATGTTTCCAAGCAGTTGGTAAATAACTGTTAGAGTATAACCCAAAGCCTACCCTTGACCCTGGCCTTGTGCTAGCATAAAAGGCACAGGCTTATTTTCCAAGAGTTTATGTGGGGGGCAAAAGGCACACCTTATAAGCCAGAAAATATGGTATCTCTCAAGTAATTACCTCTGCATCCTTACAAATAATTCTTTATAATGTACTACAGCCTCAACTCCCTTAGTGACATACTTGTTTACCGACGCCTTGGACTTACAACGGGCTCTCTGACCAGTATGCATACCTATACATGTATAATGTATATTAGAGCTGATTTCCTCTATTCTGTTTATTACAATATACAGTACACTTCTGTATAAACATTTAAAAATATTCCAGAAATGTTATAAATGGTGCAAAGGTGACATTAAAATAATATAAAAAAAATAGTTGACACAAACCCACTACCATTGTAATATGTATGCTCCTCACTTAATTAACTACGAATTCATTTACTAACATGGTCTTAGGAACGGAACTCCATCGGTTAGTGAGGAGAGGCTGTATATAACTTTAGCTTGTTTTGCTTTGATAATTTTCTACCTTGTGCATATCTTTACTTGTTGCAGCCCCTTTCTTGAGCTGTTCAATAAGTGTTCAGTACATTCTAATTCTTATTAATGTGACCACCCAATTGTTGTTGGGGCTCAGTTTTCTTTTAGTTATAATACTATTGTTACTTTATTATTGTGTTCCTTGGTATTTAGTCGCTTTTCTTTCTTGCATTTTTTATTGCAGCAGCATTAACTCTGATGATGCACATCCCACCTTTTTTTTATAAAGAAAGTGAAAGATGATGTATTGGCAGTTCTTGTGGGAGAGGTTTCCAGGTGGTGATCAGTGTTGCATGATCCTCTCAAGTTTGGCTCTTAATTTGGTTATTATTATTCTTTCAACAAACTGGCTGTATCACACTTGAGGTAGGGTGCCCGCCCCCCCCAAAAAAAAAAAGTTTCTCTTTTTAACTTTAGTAATGTATACAGGAGAAGGGGTTATGAGCCCCTTGCTTCTGGTTATTATTATTATATGATTGAGGTGTGTGGGCTGTGTCAGAGTTGCTTGCTTGTCATCTCTGGATAGATAACCTTGAGCGAATTTGTCCTTTGGTGCGTGGACAGTCCATGAATTATATTGTTGTATAATGGGGGAGGCTGATTTCATAGTCAAGGCAAGGCTAAGGTTTGAGATACAGATAGGGTAGATTGAACACCAGTACCAGTTATGGGCAACAAGTGGATACCTCAAAGCAGTTCTGGGTTCTGAAGTGGATTCATAGCTGTTCTGGGGTCAGTGTTGCAGTCACTAAAGATCGAGAAGAATAAGGTAATCTTCATTCATTATGAAGTAAAAACTGAGGGGCAGCTCCAAGAATAATAAAGAAAAAAAATCCTCCTCAAACCATGGTCACCATCAAATGTCCCATCAGATGTCCATCTGATATTTCACCAGAGCAGTCACCTGGTACACCTAAGATATTCTGATTTACATCAGGTGTAGTTGCCAAACCACCACAACACTACCAACGAATGCTATGTTGGAACAAGGCAGACAGTACTTTCCTTTTTTATTCTGTGTAGTAGTTGAATTTCATGAAAGGATTTTTTTTTTTTTAATACCAATAGTCTCCCACCAAGGTAGGGTGACATGAAAAAGAAACACTTTCACTGTCATTCACTCTACCTCTGTCTTTCCAGAGGCAAGCTGCTACTATAGTTTAGATGCCTTTCCAAACTGCAAATATCCCCACCCCTCTTTCAGAATGCAGGCATTTTTCTTCCCACCTCCAGGACTCAAATCCAGCTAACTGGTTTCCCTGAATCCCTGCACACGTTACCTTGCTCATTCTCCAACATCTCGTCAAATCCCAAAAACCATTTGCCTTCACTTCTATCTAAAGACCCCAATGAAAAAAGTCACTTTGACTTTTTAGCATTATCCTAGGTTCTTTACACATATGCTGCTATGTATGATAATCTGTGCAACTGTACCCCTCAAGGAAGGTTCCTTGATGTTGGTGAGGGGCTCTTGATTTAGGGAATTGGATCTGTGCTCCAGTTCCCCGAATTAAGCCTGAATGCTTTCCACATCCCCCCCAGGCGCTGTATAATCCTCCGGGTTTAGCGCTTCCCCCTTGATTTTAATAATAATAATGTGCAACTGTATTTTTTTTTTTTAACAAGTCGGCCATCTCCCACCGAGGCAGGGTGACCCAAAAAGAAAGAAAATCCCCCAGAATAAAATACTTTCATCACCATTCAACTCTTTCACCTCACTCACACATAATCACTGTTTTTGCAGAGGTGCTCAAAACACAACAGCTTAGAAGCATATACGTATAAAGATACACAGCATATCCCTCCAAACTGCCAATATCCCAAACCCCTCCTTTAGAGTGCAGGCATTGTACTTACCATTTCCAGGACTCAAGTCCGGCTATATAAAAATATATAAATGAATAAACTTACATGCCTGCTAGATGTCCCAGCCCCTCACACAGCCTTTCCTAGTGGGACCCCTGACCCGCCTTCCCTCCACTTCCAATTTATTCACCCTCAAAGTCACCATTAATAAGGTCAAGAAGAGAAGAAGGCTTTGGGGGCACTGTATTTTGAATTGATTTGAAGAAAGAGTGGAGTCCCATTTCCTTGGATTAAGAACCCTTTAGCCTTGGCAAGGAGACTACCCATGGAGGAGGCACATTTTAGTAATGCTTTTTCCTTTTGTATGGTCTGATATTTTTTGTAAACTAGTAGGGCAAATAGGAGGTCTTCAGGTTCAATCCAAGGAAGTGAAGGATAAGTTACTTAGATCAAGAGCCCCTCATCAGCATCAAGGGACTTCAGTTGAGGGGTCTTTGTTTTATTTTATTAAATCTTTTTCAAAAACATGTATTTTATAAAAACCATCCACATGTGTTTTCAGCTTTTATAATTTGGGATAAATATGCTCAGGATTGTTGACCCAGTTACTGACGTTAGTTATTATAGCCACTAAGTGATAAATCTATGTGGGTCATTAGTTATTATAGCCACTAAGTGCTAAATATGTATGGGTCATCTTTCTGGCCGACTTCTTGTCATCTGTGTCGAGGTTAGGAGACTATTCTCTCCTGTCTTCGCATCGGCCACACTCGTTTCACTCGTGGGTATCTCATGGAGAGGCGTCCTGTTCCTCTCTGTGAGAATTGTCAAGTTCCAGTATCTGTTAGCCACATTCTGTTGGACTGCCCACTCTGTCAACAAGCACACACAATTTACCTCCATCATCATCTCTGCTCTGCTGCCCTTTCTTTACCTTCCCTCTTGCTGATGGATCCTCCTTTAATCCAGACTCTCTCATTGACTTTTTGACAGCAACTGATTTACTACACAAACTCTGATGATGATGTCTCTAGCACTCTCCTCAGTCCTTTCCACCTTAATCTCTAGCTACCCTCTACCCCTGCACTATCCACTGCCCTGCTGCACTTCTTAACCTAATATTCATCCCTCTCTCTCTTGCTACCCATTACCCCTGCATCCTTCCCTGCCCTGCTGTGCTGTATAACCCTTGTGGTTTAGCGCTTCTTTTTTATTATAATAATATGTGGGTCATCACCGCACCTACAAAGGGATGCTGATGGTATAAGACGGAAGGGTGAAAGCACAGTCAGTAGTTGGCACATTATTATTATTATTATAATCAAAAAGAAGCGCTAAGCAGTAGTTGGCACAGGAAATCAGTTTCAATAAAGAAGTCACTTTGGATCCGTGTTAAAGGTGAGAATTTGAGACGTAGCCAGAGTGAAGGCAATAGGGCGCTGAAGCTGAAATCAGTGTTTTCTAAGATTAACAGAACAAGCTGTCAGATTGTAGATTTTCCAAAACTTAAAGCAATGAAAGGAAGATAACCATAAGACCAACACTACCAGGAGTCTCTGAAATGTTGAGTCAGTTCTGGAAAATAGAGAGAAACTTGTGGAAGACTGTAGGGACCTGAACTGCAAAACATACATAGGAATTTGCTAGTTCATTGCCCTGAAGACCAGAATGACCAGGGACCAAGCAAAAGCTGATTATTATTATTATTATTATTATTATTATCATAACTAAGAGCTAAACTCACAAGCAAATGCTGAAAATACAGTAAATACATTCCACATACAGGATAGTAACAGACACTAGTAGAGGTCCATTATTTGTTCACTGCCCCTCTTTATTCCATCCCTTTTCTCTTCGTCTTCACTTGCTCTTGACTTCTCTTCAGTTGCCCCCTTTATATGTTCATCTAGCATCTAACTTTTCTCTTCCATTCCTGGAAGGTTCCGATAGTTCATGTCTGTTTTTCCCTACTACTATGCGTGAAAGCTCAAATACCTACAGTTGCTTCTTGCTCCCTTTTTCTTAACCACTTCCAGTCTCATTCTCATGCCGTTGCAGCATACACTGTTGGTTCTAAATTCTCTGATGGCATCAGGTTTGCAGCAGTGTTCCCAGTGTTGTGCAAGGACATTTTTTAGACTCGGCTAGCATTTTTACAGCTGAACTGTGTGTAATTCACATTACAATTATTCGTATTGCATCTATGCCTACCTCAACATTTGTAGTAGTTTCAGACTTTAGCATTTTGCAAGCTATTAAAAAATTTGATTCACCTCATCCCATTAGTTCTTCACACTCAACTTTGGTTCTGCCACATTTTTAGAAAAAAATAAAGAAATTGTTTTCTGCTGGGTCCATGGTCATGTTGATGTTCAGGACAATAAGCAGTCAGCGGTACTTGACCTCCGTTTCAAATAGAGATACGTATTCCATTCTCAGACTATTTTGCTATAATCTCTAACCATGTTCACAACTGTTGACAACACCATTGATCTTATATGACTCTTAAGAAATTATATTCTATCAAGCCAGGTTTAAGTTTCTGGCCTTCTTCTGATCATCGATGCTGAGGTTGGGAGACTATGCTCTCCCATCTTCTCATTGGGCACACCCGTCTTACTTACGGGTATCTCATGGAAAGGCACCCCCGTTCCACTGAGAATTGTCCGGGTCCAATTTCAGTTTACCATGTTCTGTTAGACTGTCATTTTTCAACGAGCATGCAGAATTTACCTTCAACGTCATCACCACTCAAACACCCTTACTGTATCTTCCCTCCTTGCTGATGGCCCCACCTTTGACTCAGACTACCTCTTTGACTTTTTGACAGCAACCAATTTATAACACAAACTTTGATAATACTTCCTTAAGCACTTCTCACAGCCCTTTCTAACTCTACCTCCGTTATCCTCTTGACCCCTGGCTACTGTCTGCTCCAGTAGCAATCCCTGCCCTGCAGCGCTGTATGACCTTCATGGGTCATAATGTGGCAAATAGTCGAACCTCGGTTGTCAGTTGCTTTACTTGTTGACTAAATTGGTTTTCGAATGAGGTGTTGGAGGAAAAAATGTCCTGGTTTTCGTATGTCCTCTTGGTTGTCGACAAATATTTTTATGTGTATGGAATGGGACAAAGAGATTTTGAAGGCTTTGAGCCTAAGCTGGTAGAGGATATTGTGTCCCTGGGAAACACCTTGGGCCTAGAGGTGACTGAAGATGATGTGGAGGAGTTGGTGGGGAAGCATAGAACTGAACTCACCACAGAAGAACTTCTAGACCTTTGGAAGGAGCAGCAACAGATTACAGTGGAGGAGCTGTCATCAGAGGAAGGGGAGGGAAAGAATGATGTGCCCATTGCACTTGTCAAGGAAATGTGCTAAATGGCATGAAGTGCAGGGGTTTGTTGAAAAATACCATCCAGGCAAAGCAGTGGCCATCTCTCTAACATGTACAGTGACAGTGTAATGTCTCAGTTTAGTAAGGTGTTAAAACAGACCCTGAAACAAACCTCACTGAACAGGTTTAAAGTGAGACAAAACCAGTTAGCCAGAACAAGGTGTTAGTGATGTAAAAAAGACTAAAAAGAGAAACAACATTAGCTCTCCTCTGACAGGTAAGGGGCAATTAAATTTTCATTTACTGTACAGTATTTCAGTTAAAGTTTCATTTAATATTCATTTTTTACAGTTTCCCTGTGCTGTATAATTTTATACATTGTTTTATGTAGCAGTTAGTACATTATTAATGTATTACAGTGGTCCCTCGTTTTTCGTAATTAATCCGTTCCTGGAGGAGCTACTGTAAACGAAATTTACGATTTGCGAATCAATTTTCCCCATAAGAAATAATGTAAATACAATTAATCCATTCCTGACACTCAGAAGTATTAAAACAAAAAATTTTTTTACATGAAATATGCATGTAGTACATAAACAATACAATGGGAAATGATGAATGAAACATTAACAGCATAACACTTACCTTTATTGGAGATTCTTCTTAGTGTATGGGAGACTGGAGGAGGAGAGAGAGTGGATTGTTTATAGTTTGGAAGGGGAATCCCCTTCCAGCAACACCTCAGGTACCATTAAAATGGTATAAAATACCGACAGGTTGTTAGGTAAGACACATATGCAACAGTTAGGTATCTTTATTTCGAAACGTTTCGCCTACACAGTAGGCTTCTTCAGTCGAGTACAGAAAAGTTGATAGAAGTAGAAGATACTTGAAGACGATGTAATCAGTCCATCACCCTGTACTCGACTGAAGAAGCCTACTGTGTAGGCGAAACGTTTCGAAATAAAGATACCTAACTGTTGCATATGTGTCTTACCTAACAACCTGTCGGTATTTTATACCATTTTAATGTTCAATCTGTCAGACACTGCAACACAAGGGTATCTTGGTACAGACCTACAATCAACTTTGACAACCTCTACTAGTGAGAACGGCTGGATTTGAGAGGGACCTGACCTCCCAGCATCTGAGTTCTTACCTCTTCTAGTGACCTACGTCTCACCTCTTGGCGCTATAAAAGTGCTCCATCCTGTCACTTCATCTCCATATTGTTTCATTCCATGGAACAATGCTCTTCTCCAGACTGAGGGACTGACCACCTCAAAACTTTAAGGGTGATGGACTGATTACATCGTCTTCAAGTATCTTCTACTTCTATCAACTTTTCTGTACTCGACTGAAGAAGCCTACTGTGTAGGCGAAACGTTTCGAAATAAAGATACCTAACTGTTGCATATGTGTCTTACCTAACAACCTCAGGTACCAATTGCTTCTCTGGGGTTGCTTCTCTTCTCTGTTTCTTAATGCCACTAGGACCACCTTGAGAGTCACTCTAGTCCTGTCTCGCAAAGTAACTGTGGAGAGAGCTCTGTTTCTGGTGTCTCTTTAACACTTCCCTAAAATGGCCCAAGACTTTGTCACTGTACACATTTCTCACCTTCTTTACCACAGGCTTGGCACTAGGATCTTTCTTTGGAGCCATGGTAGCTTATTCAGTACTTGCAAGCACTAAAATGAGTGGAATATTATGAAATATTTCGTAGGAGCACTTGAGGGGGACCTTCACTCACTGGTAAACAATGCCAGACTGGCTGGGTAGGGAGGCCTCCCTGGCTCACACCGTGCGTACACGTCCCGGACGAACTACTATTCGCGAGTCAACCTATGAAAAGCGAGTCCATGTTTATATGAAAATACCCCTATGATTGGCGAAATTTACGATTGCCGAGAACTACGAAAAGCGAGGGACCACTGTATTATATAGTCATTTGGGGTCTGGAACAGATTAATTTTATTTACATTATTCTTTATGTGAAAAATTTCTTTGGTTGTCATTGATTTTGATTGTCAAATCAACGTGGGGAACAAATTAAATTTGAAAACTGAGGTTCCACTGCATATTGTTGTTATTGGCAAAAATAAGCACCAAACCCATATGGATTATACAGTGTCCAGTGTAGTATGCACAGGATGGCATACTGTGAGGAATTAAATTTCTGGAATCTGAAACCCCCCAAATGAGGTGAGCAGTTTATTATTACTAAACCATACATTTGTGGGCAGATATGGTAGCAATGTGGATGACAAGTGAGAAATATATACTAGCCATCTCTGTCAGCTGTATTTAGTGGTAGATCACAGTCAGGAAAATCCAGTAACAAATCCCATTCAGTTGGAAGATTTGGAGCCATTGATGTACTGTACACATCCTTCCATTCATGACACGTTTATACAGTGTCTGGAAGAATGGAAGGCATTCAGGCTCAACTGGAGGACTTGGAGCACAGGTAAAACTCCTTAGATCGAGATTATTATTATAATCAAGGGGGAAGCGTTAAACCCGTAGGATTATACAGCGCCTGTGGGGAGAATGTGAAAGGTATTCAGGCTTAATTCAGGGAACTGGAGCACAGATCCAATTCCCTAGATCAAGAGCCCCTCACCAGCATTAAGAACCTCCTTTGAAAGGCATGATGTAAACAGCAGTAGCATACGGGTGCAAATGGAAAGGTTTAAACGATTTTTATTGTGGGAAAGCATTTGACTGCTCGACTCATAAGTCATAATGAATGGGGAATGGGAGGAAATCAGTTTTAATCCAAGGAAGATAGGGTACTTTCAATTCTTTATTATACAGGTCTCCCTCAACATTTGCGAGGGTTAGGGGATCAAGAGCCTCGCGAATGTTGAAAAACCGTGAATGTTTGGTGCCCCAATATATTGTAGGGAAATATATTACAATACTGCTTCCTTAACTTGTTGAACCATGAATAATCATAAAATACATGAAAATGTCGTAAATTGTACTAAATATATACATGTTATGCTTTAATAACGTATGTTATTTAATAACATGTATGTTAATAACATGTATGTTATTAAATACCACAGACTCCACCAATGCCTCCACCACTGCGAGTCCCTACTACCCTCCCTCCGACCCCCGCAACTGGCAGCCAGCCCTCCCACCACTCAGTGTGGCGAGTGTTTTGTTTGTTCATTATTTGCTATTAAACTACAGAATAAATAATGTAAACCCATTCATGACTGCATATTGGAATGGCTATTTGGACAGGTATTAGACGGTGACATCATGTGTTCACTCTTGAACACAGCAAAGAATCGAACATTTCTGCTATTGCTAATAATAACAATAGTAATAATAATAATAATAATAATAATAATAATAATAATAATAAATACGATATAATTGAAGAAGGAAATTGTACAAAAATACGAGGGAGTGGTTGACACATCGTCAGTGTGACTTTGTTTATGCTGGAGTGAACATTAGTCTCCCTGC
The DNA here is from genome assembly GCF_038502225.1 of Cherax quadricarinatus. Classification (NCBI taxonomy): domain Eukaryota; kingdom Metazoa; phylum Arthropoda; class Malacostraca; order Decapoda; family Parastacidae; genus Cherax; species Cherax quadricarinatus. The sequence goes on along the minus strand of NW_027199606.1, from coordinate 3,302 downwards.
TCTTCCAAACATTTCACAATAATTCAGCGGTTGAGGCAGTGGTATTTAATAACATATATGTTATAAATAATAATAGTACATGTTATTATTGATAACATGTATTATTAACATGAATGTATTTAATAACATATATGTTATAAATAATAATAGTACATATTATTAATAACATGTATTATTATTAACATGTATATTATTAAATACCATTGCCTCAATCACTGCCTCTACCACTCCAGTCACACTCAATCTACAAGCACCAAACACAATGAATTATTGTGAAATGTTTGGAAGAACAGGGAGACTAATGTTCACTCCAGCATAAACAAAGTCACACTGATGATGTGTCAACCACTCCCTCATATTTTTGTACAATTTCCTTCTTCAATTATATCATATTTATTATTATTATTATTATTACTATTGTTATTATTAGCTGTAGCAGAAATGTTTAATTCTTTGCAGTGTTCAAGAGTAAACACATGATGCCACCGTCTAATACCTGTCCGAATAGCCATTCCAATATGCAGTCATGAATGGGTTTACATTATTTATACTGTAGTTTAATAGCAAATAATGAACAAACAAAACACTCACCACACTGAGTGGTGGGAGGGCTGGCTGCCAGTTGCGGGGGTCGGAGGGAGGATAGTAGGGACTCGCAGGTGGTGGGAAACTTAAATATGATTTGGCGGCTGGGAATTTGGTGGCTGGGAATTTGGCGGTTGGGAATTCGCGAATGTGTGAAGCCCGTGAAAGTTGAAAACGTGAATGTTGAGGGAGACCTGTATTATTATTCGTGGGAGAGAGCTTTGAACTGAGGAAATGGGAGGTAATCAGGTCTGAACTAAGAAATGGGAGGTCACATCAGATTCCTTGGACCAGGTTACCCCCTTCCCCCACCTCCTCACTGGCATCAAGGAACTTTACCTGAGGGGTATAATGCCTGTGATCACAATAACGAAATCCTTAAATTCTTTGCTACACCTGACAACTCTAAAGTAACTTGGCTGATTCATGGCTCTTAGCCTTATTTGATTTCATGTGGGTTAAGTTAAACCCATACTATGAGTTGAGGATTATAAAGCACATTTGATCCAAAGAAAGGGAAAGTAACTCCAATTCCTTGGATCCAGAGCCCTTCACTTGCTTCAAGGAAGTTCCCTTGAAGGGTTCTTGACCTTAAAAGAATTTTTATCAACTGTTCAATGTTTTCTATTTTACATGTCATAAATAAGAATCCATCTTACTTAGGGACATCATCACAACTGCAAGGAATAACAAAAATACAAACTTAAATAAAATTAGTTTTTTGTAAAAATTATTGTAATACAGTATTTCTCATCTCTATAAAATTTAATAATGCAGTACAGGTATTTTATTGTAAATAATTTGTAGATGATGACTGAGTTCGTTGTAACTCCAGCTGAATAGTCTGTGAAAGAAGTTCCAGATGAAAGCCTGTGTTTGGATGACGTGCAGCATGCACAGGAGTGGAGGCACTGCCATCATCCGTTGTAATCTCTGCTGATGGATCACTGGAAGAACCTGACACATTGAGCTCTGATCTCTGGTTATCATTCAGGCCAGCTTTATCTGTTTGAAAAAATATTCATACAGTAATAAAGATTATGAAAAACTTATGTCTTTCTTTTTAGGTCACCCTGCCTCGGTTCGATACGGCTGGTTCGTTAAAAGAAAAGAATAAATGTTATGTTCATGAAGACCTAAACTTGGAAGGATCATACAATGCATGAGGAATGGGAAGGATGGGGTTAATTAGGTTGGATTGAGGTAATAAAGGGTAGCTCTAATTCCTTGAATCAAAAGTACAATGGGAAGTACAATGCCTGCACTTAAAAGGAGGGGTTTGGGATAGTGGCAGTTTGGAGGGGTATGTTATATATCTTTATATATGCTTCTAAACTGTTGTATCTGGGTGCCTCTGCAAAGACAGTGATTACATGTGAGTGAGGTGAAAGTGCTGAAAGTTCTTTTCTTTTTGGGTCACCCTGCCTCAGTGGGAGATGGCCGACTTGTTGAAAAAAAAAAATTATATATATATATATATACAGTGGACCCTCGACCAACGAAGGCATCATCTAACGTTAAATCCGACTAGCGATACATTTTAACGCAAAAATTTTGCCTCAACTAGTGCTAAAAAACTCGACCAACACAATTCGTTCCGTCTGAGACGCGTCCACTTGTGGCCAGTGTTTACAAGCCAGCCAGCCATCGCGGTCCCATCCAAACATAGTGATTGCACCTGCAAAATAAGTCACCATGGGCCCCAAGAAAGCTTCTAGTGCCAACCCTACAGCAAAAAGGGTGAGAATTACTATGGATATGAAGAAAGAGATCATTGCTAAGTATGAAAGTGGAGTGCGTGTCTCCGAGCTGGCCAGGTTGTACACAAAACCCCAATCAACCATCGCTACTACTGTGGCCAAGAAAACGGCAATCAAGGAAGCTGTTCTTGCCAAAGGTGCAACTATGTTTTCGAAACTGAGATCGCAAGTGATAGATGATGTTGAGAGACTGTTATTGGTGTGGATAAACGAAAAACAGATAGCAGGAGATAGCATCTCTCAAGCAATCATATGTGAAAAGGCTAGGAAGTTGCATGAGGATTTAATTAGAAAAATGTCTGCAACTAGTGGTGATGTGAGTGAATTTAAGGCCAGCAAAGGTTGGTTTGAGAGATTTAAGAATCGTAGTGGCATACATAGTGTGATAAGGCATGGTGAGGCTGCCAGTTTGGACCAAAAAGCAGCTGAAAAATATGTGCAGGAATTCAAGGAGTACATAGACAGTGAAGAATTGAAACCTGAACAAGTGTTTAACTGTGATACTGACAATGTTGTGAAACACTTTAGGAATGTCATAAAGGAACGGGAGGTACAGGCCTCTATGGACAGATATGTTGTGTGACAGAGGTCCAGTGACTCAAGCTGGTCCTAGTGGCATTAAAAGAAGAAGGGAAGTAACCCCGGAAAAGGACTTGACATCTCAAGTCCTAATGGAAGGGGATTCCCCTTCTAAACACTAACACCATCCACAGTCTCCCCTCCTCCCATCCCATCAATCATCACCAGATCTTCAATAACGGTAAGTGTCATGTAATTGTATATGTCTTCTTCAGTTTGTATGTATTAAAATTAATATTTCATGTGGTAATTTTTTTTTTCAATACTTTTGGGTGTCTTGCATGGATTAATTTGATTTCCATTATTTCTTATGGAGAAAATTAACTCGACTAACGATAATTTCGATTAATGATGAGCTCTCAGGAACGGATTAATATC
>NW_027199605.1:0-30232 GCF_038502225.1 Cherax quadricarinatus | reverse complement strand
CTGATCCAATGCAGTGCCTTCCCTGTTATCCCTGCCTGGTCCTCCAGCTTATGCACTATTCTCTTGTGTAGAACCGTCAAAATCCTTCTTACAGTCCAAGAAAACGCAGTCTACCAACCCATCTGTTTCTTGTCTTACTGCTGTCACCTTGCCATAGAAATCCAGTAGGTTTGTGATGCAGGATTTCGTGTCCTTGAAACCGTGTCGTGCATAAGTTCATTTGTTTCTGGTTGCCCCACCACTCTTCTAATAATCTTTTCTACGACTTCACACACTATACATGTCAGTGACACTGGTGTGTAGGTTACTGCTGTCTGTCTGTCTCCTTTCTTGAAAACTGGGACTACATTTTCTGTCTTCCATACGACAGAGAGTCACACTGTTACGATAGATGAGTGTGTGTGTCTAGCATTCTCTGCTTGCTTAATGGGATTTAACCTCCCCCCTTACTTTAACTTCCCCCCTTACTTTACCCTCCCCCTTACTTTAACCTCCCCCCCCTTACTTTACCCTCCCCCTTACTTTACCTTCCCACCTTACTTTAACCTCCCACTTACTTTAACCTCCCCCCTTACTTTAACCTCCCCCCTTACTTTAACCTCCCCCTTACTTTAACCTCCCCCTCTTACTTTAACCTCCCCCCCTTACTTTACCCTCCTCCGTTACTTTAAACCTCCTCCCTTGCAGACACACCATCACTCTACTTGACTTCCTCTCCATATTTACCTACACGTGTCCACAATTCTTGTTACTTGATTCCCATACCTTTCCTGCCCCCGCCTCTTCCCACTCCCTCTTTCCTCGTACCAACCCACCTCCCCATCTATCTCCCCACCACACTAACAAGCTCCCCACTCCCTCTTTCCTCCTACCACCCCACCTCCCCATCTATCTCCCCACCACACTAACAAGCTCCCCACTCCCTATGGATTGCGATAAGAAGAATGGCTAACAAGGTTCCTTTGTTTTGGGTTATCGGTGGCTTGCAGTCGCTTCTTGCTCTCTCTCTCTCTCTCTCTCTCTCTCTCTCTCTCTCTCTCTCTCTCTCTCTCTCTCTCTCTCTCTCTCTCTCTCTCTCTCTCTCTCTGCAAACATTACAATGCATAGTTTTGATAAAGTCAGCAAAGCTTTCAGTGTTAAGTGCTCTGCTCTCTCACACAGTATTTCCCATTTTATAATAGTTATCCTTGTGCTTATATTACGTTTCAGGGTTTTATCATAGTTAGCCTTTATGTTCATATTGTATTTCAGTGTTTTATTATGCTTATCCGTGTGTTTGTAATAGTTATCCCTGTGTTTGTAATAGTTATCGCTGTGTTTGTAATAGTTATCCCTGTGTTTGTAATAGTTATCCCTGTGTTTGTAATAGTTATCCCAGTGTTTGTAATAGTTATCCCTGTGTTTGTAATAGTTATCCCTGTGTTTGTAATAGTTATCCCAGTGTTTGTAATAGTTATCCCTGTGTTTGTAATAGTTATCCCTGTGTTTGTAATAGTTATCCCTGTGTTTGTAATAGTTATCCCAGTGTTTGTAATAGTTATCCCTGTGTTTGTAATAGTTATCCCTGTGTTTGTAATAGTTATCCCTGTGTTTGTAATAGTTATCCCTGTGTTTGTAATAGTTATCCCTGTGTTTGTAATAGTTATCCCTGTGTTTGTAATAGTTATCCCTGTGTTTGTAATAGTTATCCCTGTGTTTGTAATAGTTATCCCAGTGTTTGTAATAGTTATCCCAGTGTTTGTAATAGTTATCCCTGTGTTTGTAATAGTTATCCCAGTGTTTGTAATAGTTATCCCTGTGTTTGTAATAGTTATCCTGTGTTTGTAATAGTTATCCCCCTGTGTTTGTAATAGTTATTCCTGTGTTTGTAATAGTTATCCCTGTGTTTGTAATAGTTATCCCTGTGTTTGTAATAGTTATCCCAGTGTTTGTAATAGTTATCCCTGTGTTTGTAATAGTTATCCCTGTGTTTGTAATAGTTATCCCCGTGTTTGTAATAGTTATCCCAGTGTTTGTAATAGTTATCCCAGTGTTTGTAATAGTTATCCCTGTGTTTGTAATAGTTATCCCTGTGTTTGTAATAGTTATCCCTGTGTTTGTAATAGTTATCCCTGTGTTTGTAATAGTTATCCCTGTGTTTGTAATAGTTATCCCTGTGTTTGTAATAGTTATCCCTGTGTTTGTAATAGTTATCCCTGTGTTTGTAATAGTTATCCCTGTGTTTGTAATAGTTATCCCTGTGTTTGTAATAGTTATCCCTGTGTTTGTAATAGTTATCCCTGTGTTTGTAATAGTTATCCCTGTATTTGTAATAGTTATCCCTGTGTTTGTAATAGTTCTCCCTGTGTTTGTAATAGTTATCCCAGTGTTTGTAATAGTTATCCCTGTGTTTGTAATAGTTATCCCTGTGTTTGTAATAGTTATCCCAGTGTTTGTAATAGTTATCCCTGTGTTTGTAATAGTTATCCCAGTGTTTGTAATAGTTATCCCTGTGTTTGTAATAGTTATCCCTGCGTTTGTAATAGTTATCCCTGTGTTTGTAATAGTTATCCCAGTGTTTGTAATAGTTATCCCAGTGTTTGTAATAGTTATCCCTGTGTTTGTAATAGTTATCCCTGTGTTTGTAATAGTTATCCCTGTGTTTGTAATACTTATCCCTGTGTTTGTAATAGTTATCCCTGTGTTTGTAATAGTTATCCCTGTGTTTGTAATAGTTATCCCTGTGTTTGTAATAGTTATCCCTGTGTTTGTAATAGTTATCCCTGTGTTTGTAATAGTTATCCCAGTGTTTGTAATAGTTATCCCAGTGTTTGTAATAGCTATCCCTTTGTTTGTAATAGTTATCCCTGTGTTTGTAATAGTTATCCCAGTGTTTGTAATAGTTATCCCTGTGTTTGTAATAGTTATCCCTGTGTTTGTAATAGTTATCACAGTGTTTGTAATAGTTATCCAGTGTTTGTAATAGTTATCCCAGTGTTTGTAATAGTTATCCCTGTGTTTGTAATAGTTATCCCTGTGTTTGTAATAGTTATCCCTGTGTTTGTAATAGTTATCCCTGTGTTTGTAATAGTTATCCCTGTGTTTGTAATAGTTATCCCAGTGTTTGTAATAGTTTTCCCAGTGTTTGTAATAGTTATCCCTGTGTTTGTAATAGTTATCCCTGTGTTTGCAATGGTTATCCCAGTGTTTGTAATAGTTATCCCTGTGTTTGTAATAGTTATCCCTGTGTTTGTAATAGTTATCCCAGTGTTTGTAAGAGTTATCCCAGTGTTTGTAATAGTTATCCCAGTGTTTGTAATAGTTATCCCTGTGTTTGTAATAGTTATCCCTGTGTTTGTAATAGTTATCCCTGTGTTTGTAATAGTTATCCCTGTGTTTGTAATAGTTATCCCTGTGTTTGTAATAGTTATCCCAGTGTTTGTAATAGTTATCCCTGTGTTTGTAATAGTTATCCCTGTGTTTGTAATAGTTATCCCTGTGTTTGTAATAGTTATCCCTGTGTTTGTAATAGTTATCCCTGTGTTTGTAATAGTTATCCCAGTGTTTGTAATAGTTATCCCAGTTTGTAATAGTTATCCCAGTATTTGTAATAGTTATCCCAGTATTTGTAATAGTTATCCCTGTGTTTGTAATAGTTGTCCCTGTGTTTGTAGTAGTTATCCCAGTGTTTGTAATAGTTATCCCTGTGTTTGTAATAGTTATCCCTGTGTTTGTAATAGTTATCCCTGTGTTTGTAATAGTTATCCCAGTGTTTGTAATAGTTATCCCTGTGTTTGTAATAGCTATCCCTGTGTTTGTAATAGTTATCCCTGTGTTTGTAATAGTTATCCCAGTGTTTGTAATAGTTATCCCAGTGTTTGTAATAGTTATCCCTGTGTTTGTAATAGTTCTCCCTGTGTTTGTAATAATTATCCCAGTGTTTGTAATAGTTATCCCTGTGTTTGTAATAGTTATCCCTGTGTTTGTAATAGTTATCCCTGTGTTTGTAATAGTTATCCCAGTGTTTGTAATAGTTATCCCTGTGTTTGTAATAGTTATCCCTGTGTTTGTATTAGTTATCCCAGTGTTTGTAATAGTTATCCCAGTGTTTGTAATAGTTATCCCTGTGTTTGTAATAGTTATCCCAGTGTTTGTAATAGTTATCCCTGTGTTTGTAATAGTTATCCCAGTGTTTGTAATAGTTATCCCTGTGTTTGTAATAATTATCCCTGTGTTTGTAATAGTTATCCCAGTGTTTGTAATAGTTATCGCTGTGTTTGTAATAGTTATCCCTGTGTTTGTAATAGTTATCCCGTGTTTGTAATAGTTATCCCAGTGTTTGTAATAGTTATCCCTGTGTTTGTAATAGTTATCCCTGTGTTTGTAATAGTTATCCCTGTGTTTGTAATAGTTATCCCAGTGTTTGTAATAGTTATCCCTGTGTTTGTAATAGTTATCCCAGTGTTTGTAATAGTTATCCCTGTGTTTGTAATAGTTATCCCTGTGTTTGTAATAGTTATCCCAGTGTTTGTAATAGTTATCCCTGTGTTTGTAATAGTTATCCCAGTGTTTGTAATAGTTATCCCTGTGTTTGTAATAGTTATCCTTGTGTTTGTAATAGTTATCCCTGTGTTTGTAATAGTTATCCCTGTGTTTGTAATAGTTATCCCTGTGTTTGTAATAGTTATCCCAGTGTTTGTAATAGTTATCCCAGTGTTTGTAATAGTTATCCCTGTGTTTGTAATAGTTATCCCTGTGTTTGTAATAGTTATCCCTGTGTTTGTAATAGTTATCCCAGTGTTTGTAATAGTTATCCCTGTGTTTGTAATAGTTATCCCTGTGTTTGTAATAGTTATCCCTGTGTTTGTAATAGTTTTCCCTGTGTTTGTAATAGTTATCCCTGTGTTTGTAATAGTTATCCCTGTGTTTGTAATAGTTTTCCCTGTGTTTGTAATAGTTATCCCTGTGTTTGTAATAGTTATCCCTGTGTTTGTAATAGTTATCCCTGTGGCTTATAATATTTATTCCTGTTTTATAATAGTTATTCCTGTGGCTTATAATAGTTATTCCTGTGGTTTATAATAGTTATCCCTGTGGCTTATAATAGTTATCCCTGTGGTTCATAATAGTTATTTCTGTGGTTTATAATAGTTATTCCTGTGTTTCTAAAATAGTCCCCAATTCCTCATACCTCCACATACCTCCACATACCTCCACATACCTCCACATACCTCCACATACCTCCTCATACCTCCACATACCTCCACATACCTCCTCATACCTCCACATACCTCCACATACCTCCACATACCTCCACATACCTCCACATACCTCCTCATACCTCCACATACCTCCACATACCTCCTCATACCTCCACATACCTCCACATACCTCCTCATACCTCCACATACCTCCTCATACCTCCACATACCTTCACATACCTCCTCATACCTCCACATACCTCCTCATACCTCCACATACCTCCACATACCTCCTCATACCTCCACATACCTCCTCATACCTCCACATACCTCCACATACCTCCTCATACCTCCACATACCTCCACATACCTCCTCATACCTCCACATACCTCCATGTGGCATGTAAAGAGTACGTAACCTTTATTCGGCGCATGTACACACCCTCATTTACAGGCTATCTCCCCCAACCAGCGAACCAGGTTGCTAAGAGTTGATGATGGGGCCCCGTCGTTCAACTAGTGACCAGGTTCTAGCCAATAAGAAGATGGTTTTGGCAATCGCAGAGGTTATGTGGGTACCGGTCTCCTGTCTGCCCTCGTCATTCCCATTCTAGAGCTGGTTGAAGCACGGTCTGCTATCTTGTGGCTTCTATTTCTGCCTTGCTTACCGTGGAGTGCACTATACTTATCACTGTACATAGTGTACATATTGCTGTTCTAAATTGGTGAAGGATAATATAAGTCTAAACTTTTTCTGCTGTGTTTATTTTGCTCCCATTACACCTGGGGTAACAGGCCATTTGGATTCCTAGGTTGTAATACTCCACATGCCTCCACATACCTCCTCATACCTCCACATACCTCCTCATACCTCCACATACCTCCACATACCTCATACCTCTACATACCTCCACATACCTCCACATACCTCCTCATACCTCTTCATATCTCCACATACCTCCTCATACCTCATACCTCCTCATACCTCCTCATACCTTCTCATACCCCCTCATACCTCCTCATACCTCCTTACACCTCCACATAAGGTGTAGGAAATTGTGTTGTAGTGTGAGTGTTCCACCGGCCATCAAGACAGGTGAAACTGCTGTCCTGGAGAATGTACAGAGAACTTTCACAACACATAAGTACGATCAAGCACCTAAATTACTGGGAACAGTTGAAGTCCCTTGATTTGTATTCCCTGGAACGCAGGCGAGACAGATACCTGATAATATACACCTGGAAAATCCTAGAGGGATTAGTACCAAACTTGCACACGAAAATCACTCGGCAGAAGATGCAATATTCCCCAAGTGAAAAGCAGGGGAGCCACGAGTACACTGAGAGACAACACAATAAGTGTCCTAGGCCCAAGACTGTTCAACTGGCTCCCAGCATACATAAGGGGGATTACCAATAGACCCCTGGCTGTCTTCAAGAAGGCACTGGACAGGCACCTAAAGTCAGTACCTGACCAGCCAGGCTGTGGTTCGTACGTTCGATTACTTGCAGCCAGCAGTAACAGCTTGACTGATGAGGCCCTGATCCACCACGAGGCCTGGTCACAGACCGGGCCGCGGGGGCGTTGATCCCCGCAATACCATCAAGGTACACTCTCTCTCTCTCTCTCTCTCTCATATAGTGGCCCGGTGGCCTGGTGGCTAAAGCTCCCGCTTCACACACGGAGGACCCGGGTTCGATTCCCGGCGGGTGGAAACATTCCTACACGTTTCCTTACACCTGTTGTCCTGTTCACCTAGCAGCAAATAGGTACCTGGGTGTTAGTCGACTGGTGTGGGTCGCATCCTGGGGGACAAGATTAAGGACCCCAATGGAAATAAGTTAGACAGTCCTCGATGAGGCACTGACTTTCTTGGGTTATCCTGGGTGGCTAACCCTCCGGGGTTAAAAATCCGAACGAAATCCTATCCTCTCTCTCCCGCTCTCTCTCTCTCTCTCTCTCTCTCTCTCTCTCTCTCTCTCTCTCTCTCTCTCTCTCTCTCTCCCTCTCTCTCTCACCCACGCCCGATCAATCTTACTGTCTCACGGTCTAAGACCTTCAAAAACACGTTCTGAAATCCTCTGAAAAGGACAGTCCTTCAAAGCAGTGAAAATCCCAGCGATTTATATCCCCTCCTGCAACAACTTTTATAGTCACAATAATAATAATAATAATAATAATAATCTTTAGTCCCACAGGAACATGATACAACTTGTACAGACCATAGTTGACACCCATGATACAGTATATAGAAAGTTCCTGGTTAGTCAGAGCATTTCCCACAACTTAGGTTAATTTTGTCCCTCAGGATGCCACCCACACCAGTTGATTATCACCCAGGTACCTACTTACTGCTAGGTGAACAGTGACAGCAGGTATCTTGTGGAAACATGTCAAGGGTATATATGAAGGTCAAGGGTACATTCTGATGTCAAGTATTTTAGTCTGCACTACCAGTATGGAGCCCTGCAGAGTCTGCAGCACCAGTGTGGAGCCTTGTAGAGTCTGTAGCACCAGTGTAGAGCCTTGTAGAGTCTGCAGTACCAGTGTGGAGCTTTGTAAAGCCTCCAGCACCAGTGTGGGGCCTTGTAGAGTCTGTAACACTAGTGTGGAGCCTTGTAGAGTTGTGGCACAAGTGTGGAGCCTTGTAGAGTCTGTGGCACCAGTGTAGAGCCCTGCAGAGTCTGTAGCACTAGTGTGGAGCCTTGTAGAGTCTGCAGCACCATTGTTGAGCCTTGTAGATTCTGCAGCACCATTGTGGAGTCTTGTAGAGTCTGCAGCACCATTGTGGAGCCTTGTAGATTCTGCAGCGCCATTGTGGAGCCTTGTAGAGTCTGCAGCACCATTGTGGAGCCTTGTAGAGTCTGCAGCACCATTGTGGAGCCTTGTAGAGTCTGCAGCACCGTTGTGGAGCCTTGTAGAGTCTGTAGCACCAATGTAGAGCCTTGTAGAGCCTCCAGCACCAGTGTGGGGCCTTGTAGAGTCTGTAGCACTAGTGTAGAGCCTTGTAGAGTCTGCAGCACTAGTGTGGAGCCTTGTAGAGCCTGCAGCACAAATGTGGAGCCTTGTAGAGTCTGTGGCACCAGTGTGGAGCCTTGTAGAGTCTGCAGCACCAGTGTGGAGCCTTGTAGAGTCTGCAGCACCATTGTTGAGCCTTGTAGATTCTGCAGCACCATTGTGGAGTCTTGTAGAGTCTGCAGCACCATTGTGGAGCCTTGTAGATTCTGCAGCGCCATTGTGGAGCCTTGTAGAGTCTGCAGCACCATTGTAGAGCCTTGTAGAGTCTGCAGCAACATTGTGGAGCCTTGTAGAGTCTGCAGCACCATTGTGGAGCCTTGTAGAGTCTGCAGCACCATTGTGGAGCCTTGTAGAATCTGCAGCACCATTGTGGAGCTTTGTAGAGTCTGCAGCACCATTGTGCAGCCTTGTAGAGTCTGCAGCACCATTGTGGAGCCTTGTAGAGTCTGCAGCACCATTGTGGAGCCTTGTAGAGTCTGCAGCACCATTGTGGAGCCTTGTAGAGTCTGCAGCACCATTGTGGAGCCTTGTAGAGTCTGCAGCACCATTGTGGAGCCTTGTAGAGTCTGCAGCACCATTGTGGAGCCTTGTAGAGTCTGCAGCACCATTGTGGAGCCTTGTAGAGTCTGCAGCACCATTGTGGAGCTTTGTAGAGTCTGCAGCACCATTGTGGAGCCTTGTAGAGTCTGCAGCTCCATTGTGGAGCCTTGTAGAGTCTGCAGCACTATTCTGGAGCCTTGTAGAGTCTGCAGCTCCATTGTGGAGCCTTGTAGAGTCTGCAGCACTATTCTGGAGCCTTGTAGAGTCTGCAGCTCCATTGTGGAGCCTTGTAGAGTCTGCAGCACAATTGTGGAGCCTTGAAGAGTCTGCAGCACCATTGTGGAGCCTTGTAGAGTGTGCAGCACCATTGTGGAGCCTTGTACATTCTGCAGCACCATTGTGGAGCCTTGTAGAGTCTGCAGCACCTGTGTAGAGCCTTGTAGAGTCTGCAGCACCTGTGTAGAGCCTTGTAGAGTCTGCAGCACCATTGTAGAGCCTTGTAGAGTCTGCAGCACCATTGTGGAGCCCACACTTGATAAAAGACGTCTGTAAGATGGGTAATTTTCAAATGTTTGGGTCATAATGGCACCAGCCACCTCCTCTCTCTTGAAAAATTGACGTAAGTAAAAATGCCGGGATGGGAGGGAAGGAGAGAGGGAGGGATGGAAGGAGGGAAGGAGGGAGGGAAGGGGGAAGAGGGGGAAGGGGGAAAGGGGAAGGGCAGACGTGTGATTCCCTGGTTTAAGTGAAGACAATGGTGGCTATTTCTCAGATGGTGCTAAGCTTTGATGGTCGCTTACTCATGTGTTTTGATCCCTTTCTCTCTCTCTCTCTCTCTCTCTCTCTCTCTCTCTCTCTCTCTCTCTCTCTCTCTCTCTCTCTCTCTCTCTCTCTCTCTCTCTCTCTCTCTCTCTCGCAGGAAGAGAGCTCCTAGGGATCCCAGATACTACGAGAGTCGTAGATAGAGTCATTTACCAGCAGCCAGTTTCACAGAAGATGTTGCAGAGGAACTGTGTGATCATCTAACAAGAATATTCACCAAGTTAGTGAAAAAGGAGCCCAGGAACTGTGTGATCTTCTAAGTGACGAGGCTGGACACAAACCGGGCCTCGGGGGCGTTTACCCCAGCAACCCTCTCCAGGTATACTCCAGGTATACTCCAGGTATACTCCAGGTATACCACACCACTAAAATGCACCACTAATACACAATATTTACAACAGAATAGAGAATATTCAAGCCCCAAACGGGCTCCGTGGCAAATACACTGGCTATACGCAGCTTCAGGAGTGGGTATGATCAGGTGTCCCTGGAATCAGACAGACAGAATAGAGACAGGCACAGAGCCAAGAAAAAAGACAGAATCTTGATAAAGAGTGTGTGGATTATAAGACAGTGAGGGTGGCACCCTGGGTGCCACCTCGCCAGTAATGGCACTCTTCAGCATCCAGCAGAGATGGCACCTTTGATGCCAAACAGGAGGAGAAAGAGAGAGAGAGAGAGAGAGAGAGAGTGCTGCGATGATTGTGATACTGTGCTCTCTCTCTCTCTCTCTCTCTCTCTCTCTCTCTCTCTCTCTCTCTCTCTCTCTCTCTCTCTCTCTCTTTCTCTCTAATCCTGGTTTAGTCTTGAAAAACGTTCAGACATTAAAACGTTTTAATAACGGCTGAGACTTGAGAGAAAATGTTGGTCTACCAGACTGTCTTATGTCTACCAGACTGTCTTATGTCTACCAGACTGTCTTATGTCTACCAGACTGTCTTATGTCTACCAGACTGTCTTATGTCTAATAGACTGTCTTATGTCTACCAGACTGTCTTATGTCTACCAGACTGTCTTATGTCTACCAGACTGTCTTATGTCTACCAGACTGTCTTATGTCTGCCAGACTGTCTTATGTCTGCCAGACTGTCTTATGTCTACCAGACTGTCTTATGTCTACCAGAGTGTCTTATGTCTACCAGACTGTCTTATGTCTGCCAGACTGTCTTATGTCTACCAGACTGTCTTATGTCTACCAGACTGTCTTATGTCTACCAGACTGTCTTATGTCTACCAGACTGTCTTATGTCTGCCAGACTGTCTTATGTCTACCAGACTGTCTTATATCTACCAGACTGTCTTATGTCTACCAGACTGTCTTATATCTACCAGACTGTCTTATGTCTACCAGACTGTCTTATATCTACCAGACTGTCTTATGTCTACCAGACTGTCTTATATCTACCAGACTGTCTTATGTCTACCAGACTGTCTTATGCCTACCAGACTGTCTTATATCTACCAGACTGTCTTATGTCTACCAGACTGTTTTATGTCTACCAGACTGTCTTATATCTACCAGACTGTCTTATATCTACCAGACTGTCTTATGTCTACCAGACTGTTTTATGTCTACCAGACTGTCTTATGTCTACCAGACTGTCTTATGTCTACCAGACTGTTTTATGTCTACCAGACTGTCTTATATCTACCAGACTGTCTTATGTCTACCAGACTGTCTTATATCTACCAGACTGTCTTAAGTCTACCAGACTGTCTTATATCTACCAGACTGTCTTATGTCTACCAGACTGTTTTATGTCTACCAGACTGTCTTATGTCTGCCAGACTGTCTTATGTCTACCAGACTGTCTTATGTCTGCCAGACTGTCTTATGCCTACCAGACTGTCTTATGTCTGCCAGACTGTCTTATGTCTACCAGACTGTCTTATGTCTGCCAGACTATCTTATGTCTACCAGACTGTCTTATGTCTGCCAGACTGTTTTATGTCTACAAGACTGTCTTATGTCTACCTGACTGTCTTATGTCTACCAGACTGACTTATGTCTGCCAGACTGTCTTATGTCTGCCAGACTGTTTTATGTCTACCAGACTGTCTTATGTCTACCAGACTGTCTTATGTCTGCCAGACTGTCTTATGTCTGCCAGACTGTCTTATGTCTACCAGACTGTCTTATGTCTACCAGACTGTCTTATGTCTGCCAGACTGTCTTATGTCTACCAGACTGTTTTATGTCTACCAGACTGTCTTATGTCTACCAGACTGTCTTATGTCTGCCAGACTGTCTTATATCTACCAGACTGTCTTATATCTACCAGACTGTCTTATGTCTACCAGACTGTTTTATGTCTACCAGACTGTCTTATGTCTACCAGACTGTCTTATGTCTACCAGACTGTTTTATGTCTACCAGACTGTCTTATATCTACCAGACTGTCTTATGTCTACCAGACTGTCTTATATCTACCAGACTGTCTTATATCTACCAGACTGTCTTATGTCTACCAGACTGTCTTATGTCTGCCAGACTGTCTTATGTCTACCAGACTGTCTTATGTCTACCAGACTGTCTTATGTCTGCCAGACTGTCTTATGTCTACCAGACTGTCTTATGTCTACCAGACTGTCTTATGTCTGCCAGAGTGTCTTATGTCTACCAGACTGTCTTATGCCTATCAGACAGTCTTATGTCTACCAGACTGTCTTATGTCTACCAGACTGTTTTATGTCTACCAGACTGTCTTATGTCTACCAGACTGTCTTATATCTACCAGACTGTCTTATGTCTACCAGACTGTCTTATATCTACCAGACTGTCTTATATCTACCAGACTGTCTTATGTCTACCAGACTGTCTTATGTCTACCAGACTGTCTTATGTCTACCAGACTGTCTTATGTCTACCAGACTGTCTTATGTCTGCCAGACTGTCTTATGTCTACCAGACTGTCTTATATCTACCAGACTGTCTTATGTCTACCAGACTGTCTTATATCTACCAGACTGTCTTATGTCTACCAGACTGTCTTATATCTACCAGACTGTCTTATGTCTACCAGACTGTCTTATATCTACCAGACTGTCTTATGTCTACCAGATTGTCTTATATCTACCAGACTGTCTTATGTCTACCAGACTGTCTTATATCTACCAGACTGTCTTATGTCTACCAGACTGTCTTATGCCTACCAGACTGTCTTACATCTATCAGACTGTCTTATGTCTACCAGACTGTCTTAAGTCTACCAGACTGTTTTATGTCTACCAGACTGTCTTATGTCTACCAGACTGTCTTATATCTACCAGACTGTCTTATGTATACCAGACTGTCTTATATCTACCAGACTGTCTTATATCTACCAGACTGTCTTATGTCTACCAGACTGTCTTATGTCTACCAGACTGTCTTATGTCTACCAGACTGTCTTATGTCTGCCAGACTGTCTTATGTCTACCAGACTGTCTTATATCTACCAGACTGTCTTATGTCTACCAGACTGTCTTATATCTACCAGACTGTCTTATGTCTACCAGACTGTCTTATATCTACCAGACTGTCTTATGTCTACCAGACTGTCTTATATCTACCAGACTGTCTTATGTCTACCAGACTGTCTTATATCTACCAGACTGTCTTATGTCTACCAGACTGTCTTATATCTACCAGACTGTCTTATGTCTACCAGACTGTCTTATGCCTACCAGACTGTCTTATATCTACCAGACTGTCTTATGTCTACCAGACTGTTTTATGTCTACCAGACTGTCTTATATCTACCAGACTGTCTTATATCTACCAGACTGTCTTATGTCTACCAGACTGTTTTATGTCTACCAGACTGTCTTATGTCTACCAGACTGTCTTATGTCTACCAGACTGTTTTATGTCTACCAGACTGTCTTATATCTACCAGACTGTCTTATGTCTACCAGACTGTCTTATATCTACCAGACTGTCTTATGTCTACCAGACTGCTTTTTGTCTACCAGACTGTCTTATGTCTACCAGACTGTCTTATGTCTACCAGACTGTTTTATGTCTACCAGACTGTCTTATGTCTGCCAGACTGTCTTATGTCTACCAGACTGTCTTATGTCTGCCAGACTGTCTTATGCCTACCAGACTGTCTTATGTCTGCCAGACTGTCTTATGTCTACCAGACTGTCTTATGTTTGCCAGACTGTCTTATGTCTACCAGACTGTCTTATGTCTGCCAGACTGTTTTATGTCTACCAGATTGTCTTATGTCTACCAGACTGTCTTATGTCTGCCAGTCTGTCTTATGTCTGCCAGACTGTTTTATGTCTACCAAACTGTCTTATGTCTACCAGACTGTCTTATGTCTGCCAGACTGTCTTATGTCTGCCAGACTGTCTTATGTCTACCAGACTGTCTTATGTCTACCAGACTGTCTTATGTCTGCCAGACTGTCTTACGTCTACCAGACTGTTTTATGTCTACCAGACTGTCTTATGTCTGCCAGACTGTCTTATGTCTACCAGACTGTTTTATGTCTACCAGACTGTCTTATGTCTACCAGACTGTCTTATGTCTGCCAGACTGTCTTATATCTACCAGACTGTCTTATGTCTACCAGACTGTCTTATGTCTACCAGACTGTCTTATGTCTGCCAGACTGTCTTATGTCTACCAGACTGTCTTATGTCTACCAGACTGTCTTATGTCTACCAGACTGTCTTATGTCTACCAGACTGTCTTATGTCTACCAGACTGTTTTATGTCTGCCAGACTGTTTTATATCTACCAGACTGTCTTATGTCTACCAGACTGTCTTATGTCTACCAGACTGTCTTATGTCTACCAGACTGTCTTATGTCTACCAGACTGTCTTATGTCTACCAGACTGTCTTATGTCTACCAGACTGTTTTATGTCTACCAGACTGTCTTATGTCTGCCAGACTGTTTTATGTCTACCAGACTGTCTTATGTCTACCAGACTGTCTTATGTCTGCCAGACTGTCATATGTCTACCAGACTGTCTTATGTCTACCAGACTGTCTTATATCTACCAGACTGTCTTATGTCTGCCAGACTGTCTTATGTCTACCAGACTGTCTTATGTCTACCAGACTGTCTTATATCTACCAGACTGTCTTATGTCTACCAGACTGTCTTATGTCTACCAGACTGTCTTATGTCTGCCAGACTGTCTTATGTCTACCAGACTGTCTTATATCTACCAGACTGTCTTATGTCTACCAGACTGTCTTATATCTACCAGACTGTCTTATGTCTACCAGACTGTCTTATATCTACCAGACTGTCTTATGTCTACCAGACTGTCTTATATCTACCAGACTGTCTTATGTCTACCAGACTGTCTTATATCTACCAGACTGTCTTATGTCTACCAGACTGTCTTATATCTACCAGACTGTCTTATGTCTACCAGACTGTCTTATGCCTACCAGACTGTCTTATATCTACCAGACTGTCTTATGTCTACCAGACTGTTTTATGTCTACCAGACTGTCTTATATCTACCAGACTGTCTTATATCTACCAGACTGTCTTATGTCTACCAGACTGTTTTATGTCTACCAGACTGTCTTATGTCTACCAGACTGTCTTATGTCTACCAGACTGTTTTATGTCTACCAGACTGTCTTATATCTACCAGACTGTCTTATGTCTACCAGACTGTCTTATATCTACCAGACTGTCTTATGTCTACCAGACTGCTTTTTGTCTACCAGACTGTCTTATGTCTACCAGACTGTCTTATGTCTACCAGACTGTTTTA
Source organism: Cherax quadricarinatus (assembly GCF_038502225.1). Taxonomy (NCBI): domain Eukaryota; kingdom Metazoa; phylum Arthropoda; class Malacostraca; order Decapoda; family Parastacidae; genus Cherax; species Cherax quadricarinatus. The sequence continues at coordinate 14,941 of NW_027199605.1, read as the reverse complement.
TGTCTACCAGACTGTCTTATGTCTGCCAGACTGTCTTATGTCTACCAGACTGTCTTATGTCTACCAGACTGTCTTATATCTACCAGACTGTCTTATGTCTACCAGACTGTCTTATGCCTACCAGACTGTCTTATATCTACCAGACTGTCTTATGTCTACCAGACTGTTTTATGTCTACCAGACTGTCTTATATCTACCAGACTGTCTTATATCTACCAGACTGTCTTATGTCTACCAGACTGTTTTATGTCTACCAGACTGTCTTATGTCTACCAGACTGTCTTATGTCTACCAGACTGTTTTATGTCTACCAGACTGTCTTATATCTACCAGACTGTCTTATGTCTACCAGACTGTCTTATATCTACCAGACTGTCTTATGTCTACCAGACTGCTTTTTGTCTACCAGACTGTCTTATGTCTACCAGACTGTCTTATGTCTACCAGACTGTTTTATGTCTACCAGACTGTCTTATGTCTGCCAGACTGTCTTATGTCTACCAGACTGTCTTATGTCTGCCAGACTGTCTTCTTTCTTTCTTTCAACACACCGGCCGTATCCCACCGAGGCGGGGTGGCCCAAAAGGAAAAACGAAAGTTTCTCCTTTTACATTTAGTAATATATACAGGAGAAGAGGTTACTAGCCCCTTGCTCCCGGCATTTTAGTTGCCTCTTACAACACGCATGGCTTACGGAGGAAGAATTCTGTTCCACTTCCCCATGGAGATAAGAGGAAATAAACAAGAATAAGAACTAGAAAGAAAATAGAAGAAAACCCAGAGGGGTGTGTATATATGTGCTTGTACATGTATGTGTAGTGTGACCTAAGTGTAAGTAGAAGTAGCAAGACGTACCTGAAATCTTGCATGTTCATGAGACAGAAAAAAGGACACCAGCAATCCTACCATCATGTAAAACAATTACAGGCTTTCGTTTTACACTCACTTGGCAGGACGGTAGTACCTCCCTGGGCGGTTGCTGTCTACCAACCTACTACCTTATGCCTACCAGACTGTCTTATGTCTGCCAGACTGTCTTATGTCTACCAGACTGTCTTATGTTTGCCAGACTGTCTTATGTCTACCAGACTGTCTTATGTCTGCCAGACTGTTTTATGTCTACCAGACTGTCTTATGTCTACCAGACTGTCTTATGTCTGCCAGTCTGTCTTATGTCTGCCAGACTGTTTTATGTCTACCAGACTGTCTTATGTCTACCAGACTGTCTTATGTCTGCCAGACTGTCTTATGTCTGCCAGACTGTCTTATGTCTACCAGACTGTCTTATGTCTACCAGACTGTCTTATGTCTGCCAGACTGTCTTATGTCTACCAGACTGTTTTATGTCTACCAGACTGTCTTATGTCTGCCAGACTGTCTTATGTCTACCAGACTGTTTTATGTCTACCAGACTGTCTTATGTCTACCAGACTGTCTTATGTCTGCCAGACTGTCTTATATCTACCAGACTGTCTTATGTCTACCAGACTGTCTTATGTCTACCAGACTGTCTTATGTCTGCCAGACTGTCTTATGTCTACCAGACTGTCTTATGTCTACCAGACTGTCTTATGTCTACCAGACTGTCTTATGTCTACCAGACTGTCTTATGTCTACCAGACTGTTTTATGTCTGCCAGACTGTTTTATATCTACCAGACTGTCTTATGTCTACCAGACTGTCTTATGTCTACCAGACTGTCTTATGTCTACCAGACTGTCTTATGTCTACCAGACTGTCTTATGTCTACCAGACTGTCTTATGTCTACCAGACTGTCTTATGTCTACCAGACTGTTTTATGTCTACCAGACTGTCTTATGTCTGCCAGACTGTTTTATGTCTACCAGACTGTCTTATGTCTACCAGACTGTCTTATGTCTGCCAGACTGTCATATGTCTACCAGACTGTCTTATGTCTACCAGACTGTCTTATATCTACCAGACTGTCTTATGTCTGCCAGACTGTCTTATATCTACCAGACTGTCTTATGTCTACCAGACTGTCTTATGTCTGCCAGACTGTCTTATATCTACCAGACTGTCTTATGTCTACCAGACTGTCTTATATCTACCAGACTGTCTTATGTCTACCAGACTGTCTTATGTCTACCAGACTGTCTTATGTCTACCAGACTGTTTTATGTCTGCCAGACTGTTTTATATCTACCAGACTGTCTTATGTCTGCCAGACTGTCTTATGTCTACCAGACTGTCTTATGTCTACCAGACTGTCTTATGTCTACCAGACTGTCTCATGTCTACCAGACTGTCTTATGTCTACCAGACTGTCTTATGTCTACCAGACTGTTTTATGTCTAGCAGACTGTCTTAAGTCTGCCAGACTGTTTTATGTCTACCAGACTGTCTTATGTCTACCAGACTGTCTTATGTCTGCCAGACTGTCATATGTCTACCAGACTGTCTTATGTCTACCAGACTGTCTTATATCTACCAGACTGTCTTATGTCTGCCAGACTGTCTTATGTCTACCAGACTGTCTTATGTCTACCAGACTGTCTTATATCTACCAGACTGTCTTATGTCTACCAGACTGTCTTATGTCTGCCAGACTGTCTTATGTCTACCAGACTGTCTTATATCTACCAGACTGTCTTATGTCTACCAGACTATATTATGTAAGTGTAGTTACTAGTTACTAGTGGTAGATAGGCTTTAAACCCCGTCAACCACCTAGAAACAGTCTACCTCTCCCCCTTTCCCCCTCCTTCCCTCCCTCCCTCCTTCACAACAGTGCCACCAGAGCCACCAGTGCCACCAGTGCCACCAGAGCCACCAGTGCCACCAGTGCCACCAGAGCCACCAGAGCCACCAGTGCCACCAGAGCCACCAGAGCCACCAGTGCCACCAGTGCCACCAGAGCCACCAGTGCCACCAGAGCCACCAGAGCCACCAGTGCCACCAGTGCCACCAGAGCCACCAGAGCCACCAGAGCCACCAGTGCCACCAGTGCCGCCAGAGCCACCAGAGCCACCAGTGCCACCAGAGCCACCAGAGCCACCAGTGCCACCAGTGCCACCAGAGCCACCAGTGCCACCAGAGCCACCAGTGCCACCAGAGCCACCAGTACCACCAGAGCCACCAGAGCCACCAGTGCCACCAGTGCCACCAGTGCCGCCAGAGCCACCGGTGCCACCAGTGCCACCAGAGCCACCAGTGCCACCAGTGAAACCAGTGCCACCAGAGCCATCAGTGTCACCAGAGCCACCAGTGCCACCAGGGTCACCAGTGCCACCAGTGCCACCAGAGCCACCAGTGCCACCAGAGCCACCAGAGCCACCAGAGCCACTAGTGCCACCAGTGCCACCAGAGCCACCAGTGCCACCAGAGTCACCAGTGCCACCAGTGCCACCAGAGCCACCAGTGCCACCAGAGCCACCAAAGCCACCAGTGCCACCAGAGCCACCAAAGCCACCAGTGCCACCAGAGCCACCAGTGCCACCAGAGCCACCAGTGCCACCAGTGCCACCAGTGCCACCAGTGCCACCAGTGCCACCAGTGCCACCAGTGCCACCAGTGCCACCAGTGCCACCAGTGCCACCAGTGCCACCAGTGAATAAGACAGATCAAGCAGTGATCCATGCCAGCACTGTGATGGATCACTGCTCATGCAGCAGGGAGAGAGAGTAGACCTAGTAGCGACCAGTGCCACCAGTGCCACCAGTGCCACCAGTACCACCAGTACCACCAGTGCCACCAGTGTCACCAGTGCCACCAGTGCCACCAGTGAATAAGACAGATCAAGCAGTGATCCATGCCAGCACTGTGATGGATCACTGCTCATGCAGCAGGGAGAGAGAGTAGACCTAGTAGCGACCAGTGCCACCAGTGCCACCAGTACCACCAGAGCCACCAGTGTCACCAGAGCCACCACAGCCACCAGTGCCACCAGTGAATAAGACAGATCAAGCAGTGATCCATGCCAGCACTGTGATGGATCACTGCTCATGCAGCAGGGAGAGAGAGTAGACCTAGTAGCGACCAGTGCCACCAGTGCCACCAGTGCCACCAGTACCACCAGTGCCATCAGTGTCATCAGAGCCACCAGTGCCACCAGTGCCACCAGTGAATAAGACAGATCAAGCAGTGATCCGTGCCAGCACTGTGATGGATCACTGCTCATGCAGCAGGGAGAGAGAGTAGACCTAGTAGCGACCAGTGCCACCAGTGCCACCAGTGCCACCAGAGCCACCAGCGCCACCACAGCCACCAGTGCCACCAGTGAATGAGACAGGTCAAGCAGTGATCCGTGCCAGCACTGTGATGGATCACTGCTCATGCAGCAGGGAGAGAGAGTAGACCTAGTAGCGACCAGTGCCACCAGTGCCACCAGTACCACCAGTACCACCAGAGCCACCAGCGCCACCACAGCCACCAGTGCCACCAGTGAATAAGACAGATCAAGCAGTGATCCGTGCCAGCACTGTGATGGATTACTGCTCATGCAGCAGGGAGAGAGAGTAGACCTAGTAGCGACCAGTGCCACCAGTGCCACCAGTGCCACCAGTGCCACCAGTGAATAAGACAGATCAAGCAGTGATCCATGCCAGCACTGTGATGGATCACTGCTCATGCAGCAGGGAGAGAGAGTAGACCTAGTAGCGACCAGTGCCACCAGTGCCACCAGTGCCACCAGTGCCACCAGTGCCACCAGTGCCACCAGTGCCACCAGTGCCACCAGTGCCACCAGAGCCACCAGAGCCACCAGTGCCACCAGTGCCACCAGTGCCACCAGTGCCACCAGTGCCACCAGTACCACCAGTACCACCAGTGTCACCAGAGCCACCACAGCCACCAGTGCCACCAGTACCACCAGTGCCACCAGTGCCACCAGTGCCACCAGTGCCACCAGTACCACCAGTACCACCAGTGTCACCAGCGCCACCACAGCCACCAGAGCCACCAGTGAATAAGACAGATCAAGCAGTGATCCATGCCAGCACTGTGATGGATCACTGCTCATGCAGCAGGGAGAGAGAGTAGACCTAGTAGCGACCAGTGAACAGGCGGGGCCAGGAGCTGAGTCTCGACCCCTGCAACTACAATTAGGTCAGTACACACACACTGCTGCAGCTTCGAATATTGTTTAATAGACTGGGCAGGAGACGGGGCCATGAGCTGTGTCTCAACCCTCCATAACACAGATTCGTGGGTACACATTATTATTATTATTATTATTATTATTATTATTATTATTATTATTATTATTATTATTATTACTGTTATTGTTATTATTATTAATATTATTATTATTATTACTGTTATTATTATTATTATTATTATTATTATTATTATTATTATTATTATTATTATTATTAATATTATTATTATTATTACTGTTATTGTTATTATTATTATTATTATTATTATTATTATTATTATTATTATTATTATTATTACTGTTATTGTTATTATTATTATTATTATTATTATTACTGTTATTATTATTATTATTATTATTATTATTATTATTATTATTATTATTATTATTATTATTATTATTATTATTATTATTACTGTTATTGTTATTATTATTAATATTATTATTATTATTACTGTTATTATTATTATTATTATTATTATTATTATTAGTAGTAGTAGTAGTAGTAGTAGTAGTAGTAGTAGTATCATTATTATTATTAGTATCATTATTATTATTATTATTATTATTATTATTATTATTATTATTCTCCCTGATCAGCACCCTGACAGTTGGGAGGGACTCGAGTCCTGGCGGGCCAGGTCACCAAGAAATAAGACTTACGGGAGACACTTGGGCTGAGGTTGAGAAATCAGGAGAGACTCCCAAGGTTCTTCCCAGACTATTTCGGCCGCCCGTGCTGATTTATCGCTCAATATCGAGAAACTGTGGCTTTCGTGTATTTTTCTGTACGTTTTTATTAAAAGTTTTAATATACAGAGGGTATACGTTGTATTATATATTGTATTTAGTGTATAAGTTGTTGTAGCCATCATGTACTTGTTGTATAGTTATTTAAGATATATACATTGAGAGGTGTGTATTTCTCTTTGTGTATACACTGAGGTGTGTCTCAGAATATATATATATATATATATATATATATATATATATATATTGAGAGATGTGTATTTCTCAGTGTATATACACTGAGGCGTGTATCTCAGTATATATATACACCAAGAGGTGTGTATTTATCAGTATATATACACTGTGAGGTGTATATCTCTCAGTGTATATACACTGAGGTGTGTATCTCAGTATATATATACACCAAGAAGTGTGTATTTATCAGTATATATACACTGTGAGGTGTATATCTCTCAGTGTATATACACTGTACACTAAACACACAGCTCGTACACTCTACTGCTTATAATAATAATAATAATAATAATAATAATAATAATAATAATAATAATAATAATAATAATAATAATAATAATAATAATAATAATAATAATAATAATATTATTATTATTATTATTATTATTATTATTATTATTATTATTATTATTATTATTATTATTATTTGAGCACCAAAAATATATTATCATTATATTTTCTTATTATACTATTTTTTCCAGGGAGGAGCGCCAAACCCGTAGAGCTTATGCAGCACCAGGGGGGGAACTAGGAAGTAATTACGTCTAACCCCCGGGGCAAATATCAGCTCCAACACCTGAGATCAAGAGCCCTTCACCAGCATCAAGGGACGCTACAAGAATTATAGCTCTAGGCCTTTCGTGTTGCAGTCTGCACTTTATCAGGAGCTTGCAGTACTGCTGAAATGAGTAAGAAATCAATCTAGATTTTCGATGGAACGATTCTTGCTAGGAAGCTCCTGATGACGTGTTGATTGCAATACGAGAGGCCCATAGCTTACTACCTGGAGTCGTTCCCTTAAACACTTATACCTTGACTTCCTGCTCATTTCTGCAACATTGCAAGCTCCTAATGATGTGTTGATTACAACACGAAAGGCCCAGAGCTATCTTTTAGCTCCCCCCGTGGCTGTTTTGCACAGAATCTTCTAAAAAATCCCTCCTCCTTCCGGTGTGTCCTCTGGCGCAGCCAGACCAATATTCCCAGAACCTACGAGCCTCTAATCTGGTCTGGAATATTCCCAGTATCTGGGAATATTCCAAGTCAGGGCTCGACTTCCACATGGTACATGATCCACGATTAGGGAAGGTGGCTTAGGCACGAAGCAGGCGATGTGGATCCTTAGGGATACGGGTACGTGAGGTCCATGTTCGTCAGGTCGAGATAAAGGCAATCTGCAATTGTGTGTATATTTAGGATGCTTGTCATGGGGTCGCCTGAGTCTCATTGGCTGGTCTTGACCGCTCCTTCTCGTCTCTGATTGGCTAGCGTGCCTTCTTAGTCACTAATAATCGTAATTTTTATTTCTCTAAGAAAATGGTGCAATTTATACAGACCATAGCTCACACCAGTGACATGCTATATAGAAAGTTCCTGGTTATGGAGAGTAGTTCCTCCAACTTGGGGTAGTTTTGTGCCACAGGATGCGATCCACACCAGTCGACTAACACCCAGGTACCTACTTACTTAGGTGACCAGGGACAGCAGGTGTAAGGTAGCTAACACCCAGGTGCCTATTTAGTGCTAGGCACACTAATGTTACCAAGACAGTAGTACAACACCTGCACACTCAACATTCAACATTTACCCTCTAAAGCCGGGATTAAAACACTCTCTCAGTGTATATACACTGAGAGATTGCTATATACACTGAGAGATTGCTATATACACTGAGAGATTGCTATATACACTGAGAGATTGCTATATACACTGAGATTGTGTGTGTCTTAGTGTATATACACTGAGAGATTGTGTGTGTCTTAGTGTATATACACTGAGAGATTGTGTGTGTCTTAGTGTATATACACTGAGAGATTGCTATATACACTGATAGACTATGTGTGTCTGAGTATATGTATACACTGAGAGACTGTGTGTATCTGAGTGTATATAAACTAAGACACACAGTCTTCTGGTACAGAATGACTGTAACGCCACAATACCCTGACTGTAACAGTACATAAATATCTGCACACGACGTATCGCCCACACTTGACCATTAACAAGTTCACACATCATTCATATATATAACAGAAACAGTGCCGTTACTAGTCTATCTGTTACCCTCCCATTCTCTGTTATTCCTGCCTTATCCTCTCTGTTTCCCTCCCATTCTCTGTTATTCCTGCCTTATCCTTTCTGTTTCCAACCCTTTCTCTGTATTCTTGCCTTTTCCTCTCGGTGGCCCTCATATTTTCTGTTATTCCTGCTTTTTCCACTTCATATTCTACTGTTATACCTATGTCGTCCTTCAAGTCGCTGGTGAAGTCAGTGTCAGACGCCCTTTTGCAACCCTAAAACATGCATCCCACCTAGCCATTTCTCTCTCCACACTCTTGTTGTTCACCCCTAGAATATCAACAGGTTTCTAAGACAAACCTGTCTATTTATACTCTCTCTCTCTCTCTCTCTCTCTCTCTCTCTCTCTCTCTCTCTCTCTCTCTCTCTCTCTCTCTCTCTCTCTCTCTCTCTCTCTCTCTCTCTCTCTCTCTCTCTCTCTCTCTCTCTACACTGTTTTACAAGGTTAAGTTAAGATTCCTAACTTCATGGTAGCTCTTCCCTAATGTAAACATGTAAATAACTCAGTACCACTGTAAATAACTCAGTACCACTGTAAATAACTCAGTACCACTGTAAATAACTCAGTACCACTGTAACTTGTTCATCTATCAAAACATTGGGGCCCAGTCCCTGGACCCATTATGTACCTCTGTAATCTCTTGACTACCGCCCACAGGATGGGTATGGAGTGACTACCACCCACAGGATGGGTATGGAGTGACTACCACCCACAGGATGGGTATGGAGTGACTACCACCCACAGGATGGGTATGGAGTGACTACCACCCACAGGATGGGTATGGAGTGACTACCACCCACAGGATGGGTATGGAGTGACTACCGCCCACAGGATGGGTACGGGGTACATAATATATTTATTAAACCAAAACTAAACTGAAGATGCTTTTGTGACTCTCCTGGTCAACTTCTCCACTGCATTCTGAGAGAGACAAGTCAGTAGCGCTGGTCTGTGTTTATGTGTTGTCTGTTTGGCTCCTTTCTTAAATACAGTGATTATGTGTGTTGTCTCCCACATTTCTGGTAATTGCTGTCTGACTGCTGATTGATTACAGATAATAATTATAATAATAATAATAATAATAATAATAATAATAATAATAATAATAATAATAATAATAATAATAATAATAATAATAATAATAATAATAATAATAATAATAATAATCGTTTAGTAACCTCACATTTCTGCGTTAAACGTAATAAATTATCACATCAGCTTCACTGATAATCAAAACAATAGACACAGCACACCTGGCCTCTCAAGACAATACACACAGCACACCTGGCCTCTCAAGACAATACACACAGCACACTTGGCCTCTCAAGACAATACACACAGCACACCTGGCCTCTCAAGACAATACACACAGCACACCTGGCCTCTCAAGACAATACACACAGCACACCTGGCCTCTCAAGGCAATACACACAGCACACCTGGCCTCTCAAGACAATACACACAGCACACCTGGCCTCTCAAGACAATACACACAGCACACTTGGCCTCTCAAGACAATACATACAGTACACCTGGCCTCTCAAGGCAATACACACAGCACACCTGGCCTCTCAAGACAATACACACAGCACACTTGGCCTCTCAAGACAATACACACAGCACACTTGGCCTCTCAAGACAATACAATGGCCTCTCAAGACAATACACAGCACACTTGGCCTCTCAAGACAATACACACAGCACACCTGGCCTCTCAAGACAATACACACAGCACACCTGGCCTCTCAAGACAATACACACAGCACACCTGGCCTCTCAAGACAATACACACAGCACACCTGGCCTCTCAAGACAATACACACAGCACACCTGGCCTCTCAAGACAATACACACAGCACACTTGGCCTCTCAAGACAATACACACAGCACACTTGGCCTCTCAAGACAATACACACAGCACACCTGGCCTCTCAAGACAATACACACAGCACACCTGGCCTCTCAAGACAATACACACAGCACACTTGGCCTCTCAAGACAATACACACAGCACACTTGGCCTCTCAAGACAATACACACAGCACACTTGGCCTCTCAAGACAATACACACAGCACACTTGGCCTCTCAAGACAATACACACAGCACACTTGGCCTCTCAAGACAATACACACAGCACACTTGGCCTCTCAAGACCTGGCCTCTCAAGACAATACACACAGCACACTTGGCCTCTCAAGACAATACACACAGCACACTTGGCCTCTCAAGACAATACACACAGCACACTTGGCCTCTCAAGACAATACACACAGCACACTTGGCCTCTCAAGACAATACACACAGCACACCTGGCCTCTCAAGACAATACACACAGCACACCTGGCCTCTCAAGACAATACACACAGCACACTTGGCCTCTCAAGACAATACACACAGCACACTTGGCCTCTCAAGACAATACACACAGCACACCTGGCCTCTCAAGACAATACACACAGCACACCTGGCCTCTCAAGACAATACACACAGCACACCTGGCCTCTCAAGACAATACATACAGCACACTTGGCCTCTCAAGACAATACACACAGCACACCTGGCCTCTCAAGACAATACACACAGCACACTTGGCCTCTCAAGACAATACACACAGCACACCTGGCCTCTCAAGACAATACACACACAGAGCACACCTGGCCTCTCAAAACAACACACACAGCACACCTGGCCTCTCAAGACAATACACACAGCACACCTGGCCTCTCAAGACAATACATATAGCTCACCTGGCTCTCAAGACAATACACACAGCACACCTGGCCTCTCAAGACAATACACACACAGAGCACACCTGGCCTCTCAAAACAACACACACAGCACACCTGGCCTCTCAAAACAATACACACAGCACACCTGGCCTCTCAAAACAACACACACAACACTCCTGACCTCTCAAAACTACACACACGCACAGCACACCTGGCCTCTCAAAACTACACACACACACCACACACCACACCTGGCCTCTCAAAACAACACACACACACACCACACCTAGGCTCTCAAAACAAAACACACAGCACACCTGACCTCTCAAAGCAATACACACAGCACACGTGGCCTCTCAAAACAACACACACACAGCACACTTGACCTCTCAAAGCAATACACACAGCACACCTGACCTCTCAAAAACAATACACACAGCACACCTGACCTCTCAAAACAATACACACAGCACACCTGACCTCTCAAAACAATACACACAGCACACCTGACCTCTCAAAAAATTACGTCTGCCACTAAAGAGGTGAACTGCTCGTTACGGAATAATTAGGCCATTGAGGCTGGAATAAATTACAAATCCTAATGGCCGATAGACAGATTTAATTATCCTACTATAATAATATTTGATGGAGAAATCATTGAGCTCATTTATATGGCCTTTTTTTTATCAAAAATATTCCGAAAGTGAGAGAGCTAATTCGGCATCAGAGTATTCAGTACTCTATCATCTGGAGTCTGGCTGTGTGGATAAAGAACTGTGTGCTCTGATGCCGAGTTTGCAGGTTCGAATCCTGTTGTGGACTGAGAGATAATGTTTATATATAGACACACAGAGCGTATGTGTATGTTAAAATTACTATGAGTGGGAGTAAGTTAGGGAGGTGAAGATAGGTTAAGGGGCTTCTGGATATGACATAAATACGATCATATATCTTTAGATGAAACGCCTCTTACCAGCATCCAAACACCTGCGTTTAGAAGAGAGGATGATGTGATGCTTAGAAAACATTGCAACGAGGCTTTTCAAGGCTAAAGTCATGAGTTTTTTACGAAAGGTTTTGCCTTGAAGGAAGAGATGGGAGAGGACACACAAGCCATGATGTTGGCTTAGAGAGGGTTACCTGTAGTGAAGGCTTTCAGGGATACTGCTCTTCCTGTGACCCCCAACCACGATAGATAGGGCCCAGGATAGCTATCAGATAGTGGAGGAAGAGTGACTGGAGGCACGCAGCTGGCTCCTGGTGGAGAGTCTGATGGTTAATCTTGCTGGAGAGTACACTTTAAGTGAAGGTTATCGTGGTGTAGGTGTAGCACTGGAGTGTATATGGCACTTGTGGGGCAGGAGGTGTGAGGTAGGTGGTGGCACCTCTGTTGACCCCTACTGAAGTAACCAGTGGAGTGACCAGTGGAGTGACCAGTGGAGTGACCAGTGAAGTGACCAGTGGAGTGGCCAGTGGAATTACCAGTGGAGTGACCAGTGGAGTGACCAGTGGAGTGGCCAGTGGAATTACCAGTGGAGTGACCAGTGGAGTGGCCAGTGGAATGACCAGTGGAGTGACCAGTGGAGTGGCCAGTGGAGTGGCCAGTGGAGTGGCCAGTGGAATGACCAGTGGAGTGACCAGTGGAGTGGCCAGTGGAGTGGCCAGTGGAGTGACCAGTGGAGTGACCAGTGGAGTGACCAGTGGAGTGACCAGTGGAGTGGCCAGTGGAATTACCAGTGGAATGACCAGTGGAGTGGCCAGTGGAGTGGCCAGTGGAATTACCAGTGGAGTGACCAGTGGAGTGACCAGTGGAGTGGCCAGTGGAGTGGCCAGTGGAGTGACCAGTGAAGTGACCAGTGGAGTGGCCAGTGGAATTACCAGTGGAGTGACCAGTGGAGTGACCAGTGGAGTGGCCAGTGGAGTGGCCAGTGGAATGACCAGTGGAGTGACCAGTGGAGTGGCCAGTGGAGTGACCAGTGGAGTGACCAGTGGAGTGACCAGTGGAGTGACCAGTGGAGTGACCAGTGGAGTGACCAGTGGAGTGACCAGTGGAGTGACCAGTGGAGTGACCAGCGGAGTGACCAGTGGAGTGACCAGTGGAGTGGCCAGTGGAGTGACCAGTGGAATGACCAGCGGAGTGACCAGTGGAGTGACCAGTGGAGTGACCAGTGGAGTGACCAGTGGAGTGACCAGTGGAGTGACCAGTGGAGTGGCCAGTGGAATTACCAGTGGAGTGACCAGTGGAGTGACCAGTGGAGTGACCAGTGGAGTGACCAGTGGAGTGACCAGTGGAGTGACCAGTGGAGTGACCAGTGGAGTGACCAGTGGAGTGACCAGTGGAGTGACCAGTGGAGTGACCAGTGGAGTGACCAGTGGAGTGACCAGTGGAGTGACCAGTGGAGTGACCAGTGGAGTGACCAGTGGAGTGACCAGTGGAGTGACCAGTGGAGTGAAGAGTGGAGTGACCAGTGGAGTGGCCAGTGGAATTACCAGCGGAGTGACCAGTGGAGTGACCAGTGGAGTGACCAGTGGAGTGACCAGTGGAGTGACCAGTGGAGTGACCAGTGGAGTGACCAGTGGAGTGACCAGTGGAGTGACCAGTGGAGTGACCAGTGGAGTGACCAGTGGAGTGCTCTTGTTGACACCTCTGCTGGTGGTGTGTGGTAGTGGTGTGTGGTGGTGCTGGTGGTGTGTGGTGGTGCTGATGGTGCTGGTGGTGTGTGGTGGTGCTGGTGGTGTGTGGTGGTGGTGTGTGGTGGTGCTGGTGGTGTGTGGTGGTGGTGTGTGGTGGTGCTGGTGGTGTGTGGTGGTGCTGATGGTGCTGGAGGTGTGTGGTGGTGTGTGGTGTTGCTGGTGGTGTGTAATGGTGCTGATGGTGCTGGTGGTGTGTGGTGGTGTTGGTGGTGTGCGGTGGTGCTGGTGGTGGGTGGTGGTGCTGGTCTTGCTGGTGGTGTGTGATGGTGGTGTGTGGTGGTGCTGGTGGTGTGTGGTGATGCTGATGGTGCTGGTGGTGTGTGGTGGTGCTGGTGGTGTGTGGTGGTGGTGTGTGGTGGTGCTGGTGGTGTGTGGTGGTGCTGATGGTGCTGGGGGTGTGTGGTGGTGTGTGGTGTTGCTGGTGGTGTGTGATGGTGCTGATGGTGCTGGTGGTGTGTGGTGGTACTGGTGGTGTGCGGTGGTGTGCGGTGGTGCTGGTGGTGTGTGGTGGTGCTGGTGGTGCTGGTGGTGTGTGATGGTGGTGTGTGGTGGTGCTGGTGGTGTGTGGTGATGCTGATGGTGCTGGTGGTGTGTGGTGGTGCTGGTGGTGTGTGGTGGTGCTGGTGGTGTGTGGTGGTGCTGGTGGTGTGTTGTGGTGCTGGTGGTGTGTGGTGGTGCTGGTGGTGTGTGATGGTGGTGTGTGGTGGTGCTGGTGGTGTGTGGTGGTGCTGATGGTGCTGGTGGTGTGTGGTGGTGCTGGTGGTGTGTGGTGGTGCTGGTGGTGCTGGTGTTGTGTGGTGGTGTTGGTGGTGTGTGGTGGTGGTGTGTGGTGGAACTGGTGGTGTGTGGTGGTGCTGGTGGTGTGTGGTGGTGGTGCTGGTGGAGCTGGTGGTGTGTGGTGGTGTGTGGCGGTGGTGCTGGTGGTGCTGGTGGTGTGTGGTGGTGCTGGTGGTGTGTGGTGGTGCTGGTGGTGTGTGGTGGTGGTGTGTGGTGGAACTGGTGGTGTGTGGTGGTGCTGGTGGTGTGTGGTGGTGGTGCTGGTGGAGCTGGTGGTGTGTCGTGGTGTGTGGTGGTGATGCTGGTGGAGCTGGTGGTGCTGGTGGTGTGTGGTGATGCTGGTGGTGTGTGGTGGTGGTGTGTGGTGGTGCTGGTGGTGTGTGGTGGTGCTTGTGGTGTGTGGTGGTGCTGGTGGTGTGTGGTGGTGCTTGTGGTGTGTGGTGGTGCTGGTGGTGTGTGGTGGTGGTGTGTGGTGGAACTGGTGGTGTGTGGTGGTGTGTGGTGGTGTTGGTGGTGCTGGTGGTGTGTGGTGGTGCTGGTGGTGTGTGGTGGTGCT
>NW_027199604.1:17500-25000 GCF_038502225.1 Cherax quadricarinatus | reverse complement strand
CCAGTGCGATTGTTTGTAGTTGTTGGAGGGAGCAGGTCTGGTTTCAGAGCCCGTTAGATTATCCCAGATCATGGCTCCGTCAATGAACTTTTGGTCCTGGACTCCAACCTTGTCCCTAAGACGTTCAGGGAGAATCGCTGCTACAAGCCCTCTGGATGCAATACATGAGGACAGAAAAGCAGGTAGCGCAATCTGTGATGACTTGGGGACACCAATGCCTCCTAGTCTGACTAGAAGTGTAGCTTGGTTCCACTGCCCGTCTTCTAGAGTAAGGTTAAGTACTTTCGTAAAACTCTGCCTCAGGATACTGTCATATTCGTGCAGTATAGGGTTATCATATGAAGGTGCACATCCTAGGAAATATGTCAACCTGGGCAGACTCAATTATATATATATATATATATATATATATATATATATATATATATATATATATATATATATATATATATATATATATATATATATATATATATATACGTATAGTATATATATATATATATATATATATATATATATATATATATATATATATATATATATATATATATATATATATATACATGTATATATATATATATATATATATATATATATATATATATATAATATATAAATATATAAATATATATATATATATATATATATATAATATATAATATATAATATATATATATATATATATATATATATATATATATATATATATATAATATATAATATATATATATATATATATATATATATATATATATATATATATATATATATATATATATATATATATATACGATATATACATGTATATATATACACACACACGAACAAAACACACACACACACACGGCATGTGTGTATTTCTTCATACACACAGAGGCTTCCACAGTGATGGATTTTCGTTTTATACAAGAAAAATCAATTTCCTTAATGGAACCTGTCAATCAGTCGGTTAAAGGTATCCCAGGAAGAAGGGAAAGACAGAGAGAGAGACAGACAGAAAGAGACAGACAGACAGACAAAGAGAGATCGGACGATAAGGAAGGGTGGGGGGTTGGAATGGGTGGAGATAGCAACACAGTCAACACAATAACCCTCCCCGTAAAGGGTTAAAGATTCAGAAAGAGTGAAAATGAAACAGAAGACATTATACAAAAAGAGAGAGCGATAAAATAAAACTAAACAAAAAGCATCGTAAGTTAGAACACAGAGAAAGCGACATAAAAAAATTAGGAGAGAAAGAGAACAAAGTTAAATAACTGGAAAGCTAGAAAACAATTACTATCACTAAACAAGTTGCAAGTCCGAGAAGAAAACTGGAAATTTGGAAAGCAAGCATCGACATAGAAAATAGACAAAGAAAACGGGGAAGCTATAAAAGGAAAAAGAAAACTATATAAAAGAAAACGCGCATGATTAAGAAAATGGGAAAACACTCACCACATGAGGTATACTGAAATGATCACGAAGACGAGGAAGGCAGAGCCAATGGCTACGATGGCGTACATCCAAATGTTGATCTCTTCTGTGAACCAGAAGATTGTGTAATAGTTATTGACTGAGAGAATATATACCACTCACAAACACATATGACAAAATTTTATCAGGTATTTTTATTACATATCTTTCATTCCCATGACTTTTTTTTTCAGTCTCAAAATTCACTTCTACCTTCATGTCCGCCTCTCCCTTTATTAACTACGTCTTCATTTAACTTATAATATTCATAAGAGCAATTATCTTATTTTGATTAAAAAAAAATAATTGTAATTCCAAATATTCAAATACCGAATACTGTGATGCATAGTTGATGTTAATATTTAAAATATTAACATGCAAAGTTTTATTAGATAAAATATCACCGGAAAACCCAAATTAATACAAAAAATGAGGATATATGCGTTGAATATATATATATATATATATATATATATATATATATATATATATATATATATATATATATATATATATATATATATATATATATATATATATATATATATATATATATATATATATATATATATATATATATATATATATATATATATATATATATATATATATATATATATATATACTGAGATATACACCTCTCAGTGTATAATACAATGAGTTCAGTTTAATCTATTTTTGGGGACTGAAGCAATCTTGACTGAAGTCGGACAGGTTACATGCGGCCTTAATGACCCTTGTTTAGTCAATGGGCTTTCGACTTAATTAACTAACAAAGACAAGAGTATATATACCGGAATATGTATATCTCTTAGTACATATTCTTAGTTAAATCCATACTTCTGGGATTAAAGTATTCTTGAATGGTGGTGTACATTTGGCAGCCTTAATGACCCAGATGTAGTATACCTGGAGGTTGTTCTGGAGTCAACGCCCCCGCGGCCCCGTCCGTGACTAGGCCTTGTGGTGGATCAGGGCCTAATCAACCAGCCAACCGGGCTATGGTTCGTACGTTGGACTACGTGCGACCAGCAGTAATAGCTTGGTCGATCAGGCCCTGATCTACCGGAAGGCTTGGTCAGGGACTGGGCCACGGAGGCGTTGACCCTTGGAACACACTTCAGGTAGACCCGGCCTCGACCCACGAGCAGACGATAAGCTATAACCCTGACATACCAACACACACTACCTTGATGAAGACGTGTAACTTACCGGGCAGATACTTTATCTCCCTCAAGCTGATAATTTCTGGCATGGCCATCTTGTTGGTGGGAGTTTGTTGTGCTGACTGAGTGGTAACTGAACCTGAAGTAGAAACGTGAATAACTTAATTATTATTGTGTAAACTTGGTAGAGTGTATTGTGATGTAAATTTTTCGAAAATAAGTTTAAATAACAATATTTCTTTTGGGAAGTGATTAGCAATTGTCCTGGTGAATGACGGATAATCTATATTATTATAATCATAACTAGGCGCTAAACTCATAAGGGTCATACAACAACAATAATATGATAATAAAGGTGATAAACTGGAAATTTCCGATGTATATTGAAAATATCGTCAAATATTTAAGAATATAATAATTAAAAAACTTAAATATTTCATATTACTTGCTTAAACTGCATTTGCTTTCCATTCCTCAAGACGATATGATCCTTAAGGGTTAATCCCTTTCCCCTCCTCCCATGAAATAAATAAATTTTCATTCAGCTGTGTCAGAAGTCTCCAATACTTGGACATGTAAAAACGTAACAGTAAAGAGTATGTCCTTGTTCAGTCTTAATGTTAAGTGCTCAGGAGTATTTGGCTCACTGTTAATCTTTTATAAACACTTTTGATGATACTTTTTTATATGGGGTTTAAAAACAGCTCTGGTTAGCCAGATGTTTAACGACTTAATGAATCATCTTCTGCCTAAAGACCCCAGAAGACAAAAAAGATCTATTCGATCTTATTTTTAGTAGAACTGCGTTTCCGTTAAGACTAGACAGTGTGCTTCATCTCTAGGGCACATCATGATGGTCGGGGTAGGGATAGCTGGTGCTCACATGATAAAGTCATGGTAATGGCGACCACTGGCTTACCCGTGCTCGACTCAACGTAAGTGATCTTGGGTGCAACAACTGAGTTTTTAATAGATATTCCAGTTGTTCTTGCTCCTAGGTACTACAAATGGCAGCAGTTATTTTATGTAACTCTACGGTCATCGTCCAACTAGTTTCACTATCCTAGAAAGGTTTAATTTTATATACGTATTACAAAATCAGGTTGAATCAAAGGAATGAATAACTCCAATTCCTTATATTAAGAGCCCTTCGCTAGCAAGAATACATGCCATTCAAATGACAAAGAAGCAACAAACCTCTTAAAATGTAAAATATAAGTCGACCCGATACGAGACTCGCTCAGGGGCAACAAACTCTGAAATATAGTTCCCCGACTCTGTATGATCACGTGGAAGAATATCGGAAAAGAATTTTGCGGGTCTTACCACTTGGAAATAAGATTTTATGGTAAATATATTAATTCGAACCAATCAAATTTGATCTGTCCAGAATTCTAATGCTTTGTTCGCCCACTTTAGAAATTCTATGCAATCCTAGTAACGGTTAAAAAAAACAACTACATGCTAATCAATGGTTGAAAAACCGTTGTTTCGGTCGTTGCAGGATAATAAATGTATCGGCATATTCCACAGGCCCAGCCCTTTCTACCTTAGTGATTCAAGGATGGTATCCCTATTTCATAGGCCTAGCACCCCTTTACTTTAATGATCAGAGAAAGATATCCCTGTATCCTTAAAGCCTAGCACTCTCTACCTCAACGATCTGAATTCAGAATCCCAAAATACACCAATATTTAAAGTTTGAAGCCGCTCAGAAGTTACATTATCAAGCTATCGGTGTCAAGGGTTTAAAGCCGATCAGATGAGTTATTCGCAAATTATATCGTGAAAATCAATATTTCAATTTTCACAAATTATTCATTAAAACTGGAAAATTGGCACCTATCCAACACAAAATTAATCAACAAAATCCAAGATACCAGCGTCTAGGGACTGAAGGCGATCAAGAGCGACAATCACATTATTTCGTGGAAACCCATTTGCTTAATAAACTCAGCAACTTAAACCTTTCTTTGATCAAAGTTCACCATCGCTGAAAGATTAAACCCTATCAGGAAAGGCATTTTCTAGTTATTGCTAGGAATCCAAAGATTTTAAGCTTATTAACTGTTAGGTAATTGGTACATTTGCACCTATAAAGCCTAAACTGTATTATAAGCATCGACCATTAGAAACCGAAGCGGTTCTGAAGACGAATACTAAAATTATTTCTTATGTTGGATTGCGAGCGGCCGGCAGTAACAGCCTGGTTGTTCAGGTCCTTATCCACCGTGAAGCCTGGTCATGGACCAGGCCGCGGGGGCTTCGAACCCCGGAACACCGTCCAGGTCCGTAGGTAGATTAAAAAAATTGACAATGACATCTAAGCACTCCAATAACAATTCCAACCTTCGTAGTAGGAGACGCCTGTGTTGAAGGCTACGGTCAGATGACCAAAAGCTCCAGCTGCTGGTCATCACATGATTAAGACCTGCGTCAGGAAATACTTGTCCTGTTTCCTGACAAATCTTACTTAACCTAATCTAACAAGATAATCAGGAGAGGCTTTCTATAGTTATCGAAAGGAAGCTAAATCCGGGAATGGTCTATACATATACGTAACTGACATGAAGTTACACAAATATAAGGGAATAAAAATGTATACAATTACTGCTATGTGACTATCAAAGAAGGGATAGATATATACGTTTTGAAAGGCTGAGTCAGTGTTCTAATACTGCTTTTAGGATTTGAATCCCTTTGTGTGCGCAGAGTATATTCAATCCTCTTACTTTTTCATTACCTCGTATATAGCAGAGGTCAGGTTGAAGTTTAATTTAGCAAAAACCAAAGTAATATTTGACGAGAGGGAGGGTGAGAGGATGGAAGTTAGAGCGAGGATGAATGGGAAAATAAAAGGGGGGAGAAGGGAAAAGTGAGAGGGAAGGAACAGTAGAGGAGGAAAAGAGAATAGGAGGGGCGAATGGATGTAAGGGAGGATAGCAGAAAGTATGAATACGATTAAAGGAAAGATGTGTGGAAAGAAGAAAAATAAGGGATGCTGGAAGGAACTAAAAGAGGAATGAAAGAGAGGAAGAAAAAGTTATGGAAAAAAGAAGCAACACAAAATGAGGAACGAATAGATGAAATGGAAAAATAGGAAGAAATGAAGAAATATGTGGAAGATCAAGTCGTATCGGTAATGGAGGAAGAGGAAGAAGAGGAGGAGGAGGAGGAAGAGGAAGAGAGGAAGAGAAAAAGGAACTTCAAACCACCGTCAATATGGTGTAATCCTCTCAGAATGGCTGCAGCCATTAAGGCCCTTCCAGGGATAAGTGCCTTGATGCCAACAAAGGGCTATTGATACAACGAACTTGAGCTCTCCTTCACTTTTTTGGATCAAATTTGATTACCTTCCAACCTCCAGGGGCTATATGACCCTTCCGGTTTTAGTGCTTCCCCACAATAGTGATAATAAATTAGCCATTAAGAACAATATGGATTAAATTTATTTATACAAGAATAAAATATTTATATACCTACACTGTAATTCAGGCTAATTCAATGTGAAAGCATTTTTCGATCAGGAATTCTACCAGTAAATGAAATTTAAAATGACACTATCGCATTGAATTGAAGTATTCAATTTCGAACGTCATGTATATATATATAATATATATAATATATATAAAATATATATATATAATATATATATATATATATATATATATATATATATATATATATATATATAATATATATATATATAATATATATATATATATATATATATATATATATATATATATATATATATATATATAAATATATATATATATATATATATATATATATATATATATATATATATATATATATATATATATATATATATATATATATATATTATATATATATGCAAAACAACCACTCTGAAAGAATAGAGAAATTCCAAGCGCTTTCGTGACTACTCACATTATCAAGGATTGTTCCTTGATAATGTGAGTAGTCACGAAAGCGCTTGGAATTTCTCTATTCTTTCAGAGTGGTTGTTTTGCATATTTTGAAATCACCTGTTTACTGTGATCTTATTGCACATATATATATATATATTTATATATATATATATATATATATATATATATATATATATATATATATATATATATATGTATATATATATGTATATATATATATATATATATATATATATATATATATATATATATATATATATATATATATATATATATATATATATATATATATATATATATATATATATAATAGTATTGCTTTTCTTTACCTAAATCAATCTGAAAAAGAATGGCTTTAAAAGTTGTATTCGTAGACATAGTCACTAAAATAAAGATAGCTTCTAGTTTTGAACTTCTTAATACTGTATTTAGTACTGGTTTACCAGCCGCAGTTTAAAATTTAGCCTGGAATTTGCAAGAACAAATAAATTTACCAAGATAAGTACACATCAGGGTGGTCAGAATAGGAGAAATTTTAGTGCTCCTGTACTTTATTAAGTAAGGGCAGTACTATCTATCATAAATGTTGAGTGAATATTGTCAGGATATACATATTTTATAAGTAAATAAATGAATGAAGTGTATCATTTGTTTGGTGAGATCTCTTTGTTGGGATTCTATGACCAACGTGAATTATTGTAATAATCCAGCATGTCCCTCAAACTAAGAGATGAGGAGTGATTGTAGTTCTCAAAAACCATATGAAAAGCGATGGCAATTTTAAAATGAAAGTATTTTCGATATAACTCAAAAAGACTGCCGCAAACCCAAGATTATCACCACTCAATCGACCCACCAAAAATCTTTGTTTATAATCTTACCAAGAACTCCTCGACACTTCCTTCAACCAAGACAGTTACTGGAGTTTCTTGACCACTACAACACCCACGACGACACACCAA
>NW_027199604.1:0-12500 GCF_038502225.1 Cherax quadricarinatus | reverse complement strand
AGGTTAGGTAAGATTCGTCAGGAAACAGGACAAGTGTTTCCTGACGCTAGTCTTAGTTATATGATGACCCACCACTGGATCTTTTGGTCATCTGACCGAGGCCTTCCACTGGCTTACCCGTCCACCCCTTTAAAAATTTATATTTTTAACTTACAGAATCCTGAAGTAATTGGGCTATAAGCTTTATTCAGGTTAAATATGAAAAAAAAACATCATACAGCTATTTTAAATTTCTACATTAGCAGTATAAAATATACGATTATTATAGGCATACAGTAGTAATAAATTGTGGAGATTTAAGCTATACTTTATGTATATTATGATGAGTTTATTATTCAATATATTGATATATGTCCACTGAAAAGGAACAGTGTTTTTGCACTTAGAGTATATGGTTAAGATAGAGAGAACTTGGAAATGCACACCCAGGCTATCTGTTAAGAAATAATATCTACTTATATCTAGATTAAGGTCTGTCGTGTATTATCTAGGTATATGAGTCAAGGATAGAATAGCAAGAGGGAGAGATGTCCTGTATATCTCAGTGAATTTAATCCCTGCATGGGAACTAAAGTATTTATGACTGGTGGTGAAAAGGTTTTATGTAACCTTAATGACCCTCGTGGAGTTGTTAGGCTTTAAACTCAATTAACTTAGGATAAGCTAATAAGGCAGAATAATATGTTGAGCTGTGAATAAGGTGCAAGTTAATGTTGTATAATTTGCTCTATCGAGGTGATATTGATGGATTAACTTGATGGGCTGACGTGAGTTTCCCCCCACAGGCAGTGATGGCCAGTGAACACAACAATGGAGGGTGGAAGGCAGTTAACAACTTCCTCTCCAGAGCAATGGGTAAGTTGGCAACCACCAGGGTGCTGTCATGCACGGTGGTTGGCAGGGAGAGATGAAGGGTTGGAATAGGGATAGATGGATGAGGAATGGAGGGAGTAGGAGATTAAATTTAAGGAGAACTAAGGGATAGTGGGTGACGGAATAGCAGGAAGGTGAGGGAGGGATGGAGAAGCAAGTATGCTAGGGGAAGAGGGAGAAAGTGAGATGGAGGACGAATGTTAGAGAAAGCAGGGAAAGTAAACTAGTGTGGGAGAAAGGAGAGGTGAATAGGAGAAAGGGAGGGAAGACCGTGTAGGAGAGGAAGAGGAGAGATGAGCAGGAGAGGGAGGGAGGGAAGTAGGAAGAGTATGGTAGTTTCAAAATGTTATCAGACCCATACAAGTCACAAATAACGTACCATGTTTGTCTCTCCTCCTCCAGCAGGAATCGTCACTTGACTATTGACTGAGGATCAGACACACGTCACCCACTGCCACCTGCTGCAGGTGTTCCTCTCTCTGTGTAGCGTGTGTCGTGCAGTTGACTGTGTAATGCATTTTAACTGTTTGCCCATGACTAAGGCCTTCTCATTTTCATCGTGGTTTTTATAATTACCGAAGTGCATGTAGAGACCTCAGGGAACTTTAAGGAGAGCCTGTTGACATTAAAAGATTAATGGCATCATCTTATGCTGATGATTTTTAGCTTAGTGATAGGTATGTCTGTTGTGTGTTTTATTCATGCAGATTTTTTATTGTTTTCTGTTGTTTGCCAATAGCGTTGAATTATCACCCAGGTTAGTGCTTTTCAAATCTCCAGTCTACCTAAAAAAATGTACAATACAAACCACAGGATGACTATTGCTTCCCTTAACAGAACAGTCAGACGAAAGACATACACATTAGACTGTGAGGCTGTGTCAGCTATTTAACAAAGCCTTCTAAAACCCCATCACTCACCTTTATCCACTACGTGATAAATGAGATATAGAGAGTTATGATTCAGGGGGGATAGAGCTAAACCCGTAGGGATCATACAGCCTCTAGGGGTTTGATTGTTTGGACCAAGAGCATCTCACCAGCATGAAGACACCTCGCTGGAGGGATCACACAAACAACCTGCCAGGTACAAGTTGCCTGCTGGTGATCTGTTGTTACATGCTTATTTTGTTGGATTCACCAGACATGTGGCTGCTCCTGCATGATAGAATGATGATAGATGGACTGACTTCTTACAAACCATTCTGGAAAAATACTCTGACTTTGTTCACTGTAAATAAAGCATTACCACGTGTGCGTGTGTGTGCGTGCAAGTGTGTGTGTGTGTGTGTGTGTGTGTGTGTGTACTCACCTATTTCTACTCACCTATTTGTGGTTGCAGGGGTCGATTCATAGCTCCTGGCCCCGCCTCTTCACTGATTGCTACTAGGTCCTCTCTCTCCCTGCTCCATGAGCTTTATCATACCTCGCCTTAAAACTATGTATGGTTCCCGCCTCCACTACTTTACTTGTGTGTGTGTGTGTGTGTGTGTGTGTGTGTGTGTGTGTGTGTGTGTGTGTGTGTGTGTGTGTGTGTGTGTGTGTGTGTGTGTGTGTGTGACCCAATTAATATTTGCACTAATAACTCATTACAGTTGTGACCGGGTGTGGACGTGTGAATTATTCATTACTTTGTAATTTGTTCAAGACTATAACCATGTATAGACTTGAAGATGATTCATTACCTTTGTAACTTGTTCATGATTGTGACCAGATCTACCTGGAGTTCATTACCTTTGTAACTTGCTCAGCTATCAAAACTTTGGGGTCCAGTCCCTGGTCCCATTATGTACCTTTGTAATCTTTTGACTACCGCCCACAGGATGGGTATGGTAGGTAAGACACAAAGGCAACAGTTAGGCAACTTTATTCCGAAACGTTTCGCCTACACAGTAGGCTTCTTCAGTCGAATACAGAAAGTAGGCAGGAACAGTAGAGATGTGAAGACGATGTAATCAGTCCATCACCCTTGTAGTCGTAGAATTTGAGGTTGTCAGTCCCTCGGCCTGGAGAAGTTCAGTTCCATAGTCAGGAACTATTCTACGACTACAAGGGTGATGGACTGATTACATCGTCTTCACATCTCTACTGTTCCTGCCTACTTTCTGTATTCGACTGAAGAAGCCTACTGTGTAGGCGAAACGTTTCGGAAAAAAGTTGCCTAACTGTTGCCTTTGTGTCTTACCTACCAACCTGTCGGTATTTTATACCATTTTGATGTTCAGGATGGGTATGGGGTGACTACTGCCCACAGGACGGGTATGGGGTGACTACTGCCCACAGGACGGGTATGGGGTGACTACCGCCCACAGGATGGGTATGGGGTGACTACCGCCCGCAGGATGGGTATGGGGTGACTACCGCCCACAGGATGGGTATGGGGTGACTACCGCCCACAGGATGGGTATGGGGTGACTACCGCCCACAGGATGGGTATGGGGTGACTACCGCCCACAGGATGGGTATGGGGTGACTACCGCCCACAGGATGGGTATGGGGTGACTACCGCCCACAGGATGGGTATGGGGTGCATAATAAACATATTAAACTAACTAGTTACACGCTTAGATTCCATCTTTGGAATACAAGAGTAATACTAATAATAAAAAAACTTATTATACTCCTACCACTACAACTAATATTACTACTACAACAACTACTACGACTACTCGTACTGCACTACAACAACAATGACACATGAAGGGTGGCTACCGGCGCGGGTAGCCCTGGCTACACTAGCATGGCTAGGCTTCATCAACCTACACATGGCTCGTGTCAACCTCTCTGTTATTATCGTGGCTATGGTCAAGAGGAACACCTCCCACACCGTCCATGCTCAGTGCCACGCTGCTGACAATGGCACTCTCGGTAAGGTGCCATTCTTCTCTGAACATTATTGGCTTATCCTAGGTTAAGTCTACATTATTTATTTTTGTGTGTGTCCTAGAGTCCACTGTAATATAATTTAAGTGTGGAAACCTAATTAAAAACCTGCTTGCTTGCTTGCTTGTTTGCTTGCTTGCTTGTTTGCTTGTTTGTTTGCTTGTTTGCTTGCTTGCTTGCTTGTTTGCTTGCTTGCTTGCTTGCTTGCTTGTTTGCTTGCTTGCTTGCTTGCTTGCTTGCTTGTTTGCTTGCTTGCTTGCTTGTTTGTTTGCTTGTTTACACGCTTACCTTATTTAAGTGCTCTTCTGGTTGAGTTTTGTGAGAACCTGAGGTTGTTAACCTCAGGGCTCTTGATTCAAGGAATTGGAGCTACCTTCTTCCTTGGATCGAGCGTGATTACCTCCCATAGGTGGATCGTGGCTCAAGTGGTAGCACCTGCGGCTCACATCTGGCGTACCTAAGTTCCATTTGCACCATTACAGTTGTGACCGGGTGTGGAAGTGTGAATTGCTCATTACTCTATAATTTGTTCATGATTGTAGCCATGTATAAACGTAAGTAACCATTCTTACAGGATTCATTACCTTTGTAAATTGTGAGTTCATTACCTTTGTAAATTGTGAGTTCATTACCTTTGTAAATTGTGAATTCATTACCTCTGTAACTTGCTCAGCTATCAAAACTTTGGAGTCCAGTCCCTGGACCAATTATGTACCTCTGTAATCTTTTGACTACCGCCCACAAGATGTGTATGGGGTGCATAATAAACATATTAAATTAAACTAAGTTCCAACCCTGTACAAGGGAAAACGTTGGGCATGTCTCCTTCCACTTTCTGTCTCTATTTACCTAGCAGTAGCAATTAGGTACCAGAATGTTAATCTCCTTACGCCTGCTGCTCCTGTTCGCCTAGCAGTAAGTAGGTACCTGAATGTTCGCCTAGCAGTAAGTAGGTACCTGAATGTTACTCACTTTACACCTGCCCCTGTTCACCTAGCAATAAGTAGGTACCTGGATGTTAATCAACTGTTTTAGGTAGCATCCTGAGGAGAGAGGATGTTGATAGAACTGGATTTTGAAATTAGCTGAGAAGAATAACAGTTCTTAGCCTGCAATTTCAACTATGCCTACCTCCCTCCCCCATAAAAATGAGCATATGAACGCCTATTTACATAGATACTTTATGTAAATTTCCGTCAACAGATGGCGCTGAGGACGATATTAGGCGCCATCTGAGTGACGACATCACCTATGGAGACGAAGAGGTAAAAACAATGTGACGTAATCCTGGATAGAGGCATGGTTGACAAATAGGCAGCAGAGAGTTTGCATAAATGGGGAGAAATCAGAGTGGGGAAGCGTCACGAGCGGTGTTCCACAGGGGTCAGTGTTGGGCCCCCTGCTGTTCACAATCTACATAAACGACATAGATGAGGGCATAAAGAGCGACATCGGCAAGTTTGCCGATGACACCAAAATAGGCCGTCGAATTCATTCTGACGAGGACATTCGAGCACTCCAGGAAGATTTGAATAGACTGATGCAGTGGTCGGAGAAGTGGCAGATGCAGTTTAATATAGACAAATGCAAAGTTCTAAATGTTGGACAGGACAATAACCATGCCACATATAAACTAAATAATGTAGATCTTAATATTACGGATTGCGAAAAAGATTTAGGAGTTCTGGTTAGCAGTAATCTGAAACCAAGACAACAGTGCATAAGTGTTCGCAATAAAGCTAATAGAATCCTTGGCTTCATATCAAGAAGCATAAATAATAGGAGTCCTCAGGTTGTTCTTCAACTCTATACATCCTTGGTTAGGCCTCATTTAGATTATGCTGCACAGTTTTGGTCACCGTATTACAGAATGGATATAAATTCTCTGGAAAATGTACAAAGGAGGATGACAAAGATGATCCCATGTATCAGAAACCTTCCCTATGAGGATAGACTAAGGGCCCTGAAACTGCACTCTCTAGAAAGACGTAGAATTAGGGGGGATATGATTGAGGTGTATAAATGGAAGACAGGAATAAATAAAGGGGATGTAAATAGTGTGCTGAAAATATCTAGCCTAGACAGGACTCGCAGCAATGGTTTTAAGTTGGAAAAATTCAGATTCAGGAGGGATATAGGAAAGTACTGGTTTGGTAATAGAGTTGTGGATGAGTGGAACAAACTCCCAAGTACCGTTATAGAGGCCAGAACGTTGTGTAGCTTTAAAAATAGGTTGGATAAATACATGAGTAGATGTGGGTGGGTGTGAGTTAGACCTGATAGCTTGTGCTACCAGGTCGGTTGCCGTGTTCCTCCCTTAAGTCAATGTGACCTGACCTGACTAGGTTGGGTGCATTGGCTTAAGCCGGTAGGAGACTTGGACCTGCCTCGCATGGGCCAGTAGGCCTTCTGCAGTGTTCCTTCGTTCTTATGTTCTTATGTTCTTATGTGCTCAGCCCACGAGAATAGAGAAAAGACACAGTTGACAGAACTACTTTTATTGGGACAATTCACCAGAAACCCAGTTATGACTTGACAATAATTATCCCAACTGGACTATTGTCAAGTTACTACTGGAGCGAGGAAGGGACATAAAACCGTACGTACTACTATTACTACTACTACTGCTGCTGCTATTGATGATGCTACTACTACTACTACTGTTGCTCCTACTCCTTTCCCCGTCATCTACCGTACAGTCTTTTGGAC
This sequence comes from Cherax quadricarinatus, assembly GCF_038502225.1. NCBI lineage: Eukaryota > Metazoa > Arthropoda > Malacostraca > Decapoda > Parastacidae > Cherax > Cherax quadricarinatus. Next base: position 6,036 of record NW_027199604.1, on the reverse strand, counting down.
TTCTCTATTTTCCTCGCCCCAGTTGTGACTTGACAATTTTCCAGGAGGGACTAAAACGTCATCTGGTGAACTGTTCCAGCTACGATTGTGACTTTATTTTTAATTTAAACAATGATAAATCTTCATTAACTATAACACTGTGTTAGATAATAAAAACCTTGTTGTTTGCACGGTAATGATGATATACTGATTCATTAACTATTCAATGTTGTTTTAACACCATAACGCAATAATATAATTTAGTAATAATAGTTCGGAGGCAATTTAGATTTGGAAATTAAATCTTACGACCATAGTAATCACATTATATGATTTTTTTTTACTATGTGGACTGATCAGCCACTAAAACCTCTGTCTAGTGACCAAAAACTCTACTGACTGGGGTCATATGACTGATGAAACCCGTGTCAGGAGAAAATATCCTATTTCTGCTGATAAAGAAAACCCGTTCCTACGAAATTTAGCTATTTTTGTATGATACTCTATACATTTTGGCTTCTAGGACACAGTAAGTTAATCTATTTAGTTCTCCATTTTTGTTAACTGGGTCACTAAGCGGCCACACTCCTTGCAACTCCGGGTACTGGGGGTGAGCTACAATAATTCCTTGGACCTGATAAGTAAAACCATGTGCATTAGTTAGGTATCTTTATTCCGAAACGTTTCGCTTACACAGTAGGCTTCTTCAGTCGAGTACAGAAGAGTTAGCGGAAGACGATGTAATCAGTCCATCCTTGAAGATGTAGTTTTGAGGTGGTCAGTCCCTCAGCCTGGAGAAGAGTTTTGCTCCATAGTCTGGAACATTGTTCCAGACTATGGAGCAGAACTCTTCTGTACTCGACTGAAGAAGCCTACTGTGAAGGCGAAATGTTTCGGAATAAAGATACCTAACTGTTGCACATGTGTCTTACTTATCAACCTGTCGGAATTTTATACCATTTTCATATTGATTCCTTGGACCTGCATACATCTGTTGTTGTGGATATAATGTGATATGAATCAACGTTGGTGACTCGATGTTACCCGGAACAACGTTGGTGACTCGATGTTACCCGGAACAACGTTGGTGACTCGATGTTACCCGGAACAACGTTGGTGACTCGATGCTACCCGGAACAACGTTGTGATACCTGGACAACGGTGTATGGGCGGGGACCTGCTGAAACTACCCGGGGTGACCTTACACCGGGTCAACAGGACGCGGAGTTCGAGTGGGACGTGACCACACAAGGTCTAGTACTGGGCTGCTTCTACTACGGCTACGCCATGACTCAGGTTAGGCCTGTCTAGTACATGTTTCATACTTGAATCATGTGTCAGACCTGTTTATGTGTTTCATACTTGTATCATAGGACAGACTTGTATATTTTTATAGTTACCTTATAAAAGTGTACGTTAATATTAATCTAAAGCGTCCATACTAATGGACAACTTATAATCCAACACCTTAGCGTGTATATATTAAGAGACACACAGCTCTCGATTATATATATTGAGAGATACAAACTTTTTAGTTTATGTACAATGAAAGAGAAAAATTTTCAGTGTATATTTCCTTGAGAAGAGGTTTGTAATGGTGTGGTCTACATACGGTGCAGGTAGTGGGTGGTAGACTGGCAGAGGTGTATGGTACGAAGTGGGTGTTCGGTGTGTGTGTGCTGGCAGGTGGTGTGGGCAGCATACTCTCTCCCCCAGCTGCTAGACTACACTATGGTGCCCTCATCGCTCTCAGGGTTGTACAGGGACTCATACAGGTGAATATATGTATGTAATTGCTATATTATTGGTCTCCCGTCTTCAGTGTACGTAATTACAGGAGCAAAGCCGGAGGTAGATGTAATACCTCCCCTTCCTTGAATAAAACTTGACTGTCTCCATTTTCCCCAGGTGCTGTAGGACCCCTGCTAATCTATCGCTTTCCCTTGAGGGTATTAAAGTAAGTGTGTATGTCCCCAGGGTGCGTCATGGCCCAGCATGCATGCCTGCGTCGCTCGCTGGATACCTCCCCTCGAGAGACCCAGGTTTATAGGCATTGTTTACTTCGGTAAGTTGTAATAGCACTATTGTAATAATGCTATATATAAGAGCAGTGTCAGTACTAGCACTGCAATAATATTAATGATACTACTATTGTATGACAGCGTCTACGTTGAGCACAGCAGTGACTCTACCCCTGAGTGGCCTCGTTATTGACTCTTACGGGTGGGCCGCTGCCTTCTACGTGACAGGGTCCTTATCCCTCGCCTGGTGCCTTCTCTGGTTTTCCACTATGTATAACTCCCCAGCGGAACACCCCAGGTATGTGTATGATCCTCCAGGACACCCCAGGTACGTGTATGATCCTCCAGGACACCCCAGGTATGTGTATGATCCTCCAGAACACCCCAGGTGGGGTATGATCCTCCAGAACACCCCAGGTACGTGTATGATCCTCCAGAAGACCCCAGGTACGTGTATGATCCTCCAGGACACCCTAGGTATGTGTATGATCCTCCAGGACACCCCAGGTACGTGTATGATCCTCCAGGACACCCCAGGTATGAGTATGATCCTCCAGGACACCCCAGGTACGTGTATGATCCTCCAGGACACCCCAGATACGTGTATGATCTTCCAGGACACCCCAGGTACGGGTATGATCCTCCAGGACACCCCAGGTACGGGTATGATCCTCCAGGACACCGCAGGTATGTGTATGATCCTCCAGGACACCCCAGGTACGTGTATGATCCTCCAGGACACCCCAGGTACGTGTATGATCCTCCAGGACACCCCAGGTATGTGTATGATTCTCCAGGACACCCCAGGTACGTGTATGATCCTCCATGACACCCCAGGTACGTGTATGATCCTCCAGGACACCCCAGGTACGTGTATGATCCTCCAGAACACCCCAGGTACGTGTATGATTTTCCAGGACACCCCAGGTACGTGTATGATCCTCCAGGACGCCCCCCAGGTACGTGTATGATCCTCCAGGACACCCCAGGTATGTGTATGATCCTCCAGGACACCCCAGGTATGTGTGTGATCCTCCAGGACATCCCAGGTATGTGTGTGATCATCCAGGACATCCCAGGTACGTGTATGATCCTCCAGGACACCCCAGGTATGTGTATGATCCTCCAGGACACCCCAGGTATGTGTATGATCCTCCAGAACACCCCAGGTATGTGTATGATCCTCCAGGACACCCCAGGTATGTGTATGATCCTCCAGGACACCCCAGGTATGTGTGTGATCCTCCAGGACATCCCAGGTACGTGTATGATCCTCCAGGACACCCCAGGTACGTGTATGATCTTCCAGGACACCCCAGGTATGTGTGTGTGTGATCCTCCAGGACACCCTAGGTACGTGTATGATCCTCCAGGACACCCCAGGTACGTGTATGATCTTCCAGCACGCCCCAGGTATGTGTGTGATCCCCAAAACCCCTTGGTACACTAAACACTACACTACACTAAACACTACACTAAACAACACTACACTAAACAACACTACACTAAACAACACTACACTAAACAACACTACACTAAACAACACTACACTAAACAACACTACACTAAACAACACTACACTACACTAAACAACACTACTGTTTAGTGTAGTGTTTAAAAGATAATACAATAAGTGTCAGGGGCCCGAGACTGTTCAACTGCCTTCCAGCATACATAAGGGGGATTACTAATAGATCCCTGGCAGTCTTCAAGCTGGCACTGGACAAGCACCTAAAGTCAGTACTTGACCAGCCGGGCTGTGGCTCGTACGTTGGATTGCGTGCAGCCAGCAGTAACAGCCTGGTTGATCAGGCTCTGATCCACCAGGAGGCCTGGTCACAGACCGGGCCGCGGGGGCGTTGACCCCCGGAACTCTCTCCAGGTAAACTACACTACACTGAACAATACTACACTTCACTAAACAATACACTACACTAAACATAAGTACACTACACTACACTAAACATAACTACACTACACTACACTAAACATAACTACACTACACTACACTAAACATAACTACACTACACTACACTAAACATAACTACACTACACTATACTAAACATAACTACACTACACTAAACATAACTACACTACACTAAACATAACTACACTACACTATACTAAACATAACTACACTACACTAAACATAACTACACTACACTAAACATAACTACACTACACTAAACATAACTACACTACACTATACTAAACATAACTACACTACACTAAACATAACTACACTACACTAAACATAACTACACTACACTAAACATAACTACACTACACTAAACATAACTACACTACACTAAACATAACTACACTACACTAAACATAACTACACTACACTATACTAAACATAACTACACTACACTAAACATAACTACACTACACTAAACATAACTACACTACACTAAACATAACTACACTACACTATACTAAACATAACTACACTACACTAAACATAACTACACTACACTAAACATAACTACACTACACTATACTAAACATAACTACACTACACTAAACATAGCTACACTACACTAAACATAACTACACTACACTATACTAAACATAACTACACTACACTAAACATAACTACACTACACTATACTAAACATAACTACACTACACTAAACATAACTACACTACACTAAACATAACTACACTACACTATACTAAAGATAACTACACTACACTACACTAAACATAACTACACTACACTAAACATAACTACACTACACTAAACATAACTACACTACACTATACTAAAGATAACTACACTACTCTACACTAAACATAACTACACTACACTAAACATAACTACACTATACTAAACATAACTACACTACACTACACTAAACATAACTACACTACACTACACTAAACATAACTACACTACACTAAACATAACTACACTACACTATACTAAACATAACTACACTGCACTATACTAAACATAACTACACTGCACTATACTAAACATAACTACACTGCACTATACTAAACATAACTACACTGCACTATACTAAACATAACTACACTGCACTATACTAAACATAACTACACTACACTATACTAAACATAACTACACTGCACTATACTAAACATAACTACACTGCACTATACTAAACATAACTACACTGCACTATACTAAACATAACTTCGCTACACTACACTAAACATAACTACTAGGGAGGCCAAGCCCATGATGACACTCTTCAGGTCACTTGTTCTATCTAGGCTGGAATATTGCTGCACACTAACAGCACCTTTCAAGGCAGGTGAAATTGCCGACCTAGAAAATGTACAGAGAACCTTCAAGGCGCGCATAAAGGAGATAAAACACTTCAATTATTGGGAGCGCTTGAGGTTCCTAAACCTGTATTCCCTGAAACGCAGGAGGGAGAGATACATGATTATATACACCTGGAAAATCCTAGAGGGACTAGTACCGAACTTGCACACGAAAATCACTCACTACGAAAGCAAAAGACTTGGCAGACGATGCACCATCCCCCCAATGAAAAGCAGGGGTGTCACTAGCACGTTAAGAGACCATACAATAAGTGTCAGGGGCCCGAGACTGTTCAACTGCCTCCCAGCACACATAAGGGGGATTACCAACAGACCCCTGGCAGTCTTCAAGCTGGCACTGGACAAGCACCTAAAGTCAGTTCCGGATCAGCCGGGCTGTGGCTCGTACGTTGGTTTGCGTGCAGCCAGCAGCAACAGCCTGGTTGATCAGGCTCTGATCCACCAGGAGGCCTGGTCACAGACCGGGCCGCGGGGGCGTTGACCCCCGGAACTCTCTCCAGGTAACTCCAGGTAAACACTATAGACTACATAATACAACACACTGCATATACACCACTACATAATACAACACATTACATAATACAACACATTACATAATATACCACACAAGTACTACAATGTTAAACATTATTCTACACTATACATTGCCGTACATTATACATAACTAATATATGTCCTACATAACTAATATCTAAGAAGTCTACTTTACATTACTTC
>NW_027199603.1:0-25000 GCF_038502225.1 Cherax quadricarinatus | reverse complement strand
ATGGGAGTCGTGTGTATGTTGGAAGTTGTCTTAGATGTAGCCATGGGAGTCGTGTGTATGTTGGAAGTTGTCTTAGATGTAGCCATGAGAGTCGTGTGTATGTTGGAAGTTGTCTTAGATGTATCCATGAGAGTCGTGTGTATGTTGGAAGTTGTCTTAGATGTAGCCATGAGAGTCGTGTGTATGTTGGAAGTTGTCTTAGATGTAGCCATGTGAGTCGTGTGTATGTTGGAAGTTGTCTTAGATGTAGCCATGGGAGTCGTGTGTATGTTGGAAGTTGTCTTAGATGTAGCCATGGGAGTCGTGTGTATGTTGGAAGTTGTCTTAGATGTAGCCATGAGAGTCGTGTGTATGTTGGAAGTTGTCTTAGATGTAGCCATGAGAGTCGTGTGTATGTTGGAAGTTGTCTTAGATGTAGCCATGGGAGTCGTGTGTATGTTGGAAGTTGTCTTAGATGTAGCCATGAGAGTCGTGTGTATGTTGGAAGTTGTCTTAGATGTAGCCATGGGAGTCGTGTGTATGTTGGAAGTTGTCTTAGATGTAGCCATGGGAGTCGTGTGTATGTTGGAAGTTGTCTTAGATGTAGCCATGAGAGTCGTGTGTATGTTGGAAGTTGTCTTAGATGTAGCCATGAGAGTCGTGTGTATGTTGGAAGTTGTCTTAGATGTAGCCATGAGAGTCGTGTGTATGTTGGAAGTTGTCTTAGATGTAGCCATGGGAGTCGTGTGTATGTTGGAAGTTGTCTTAGATGTATCCATGGGAGTCGTGTGTATGTTGGAAGTTGTCTTAGATGTAGCCATGGGAGTCGTGTGTATGTTGGAAGTTGTCTTAGATGTATCCATGGGAGTCGTGTGTATGTTGGAAGTTGTCTTAGATGTATCCATGGGAGTCGTGTGTATGTTGGAAGTTGTCTTAGATGTAGCCATGGGAGTCGTGTGTATGTTGGAAGTTGTCTTAGATGTAGCCATGGGAGTCGTGTGTATGTTGGAAGTTGTCTTAGATGTATCCATGGGAGTCGTGTGTATGTTGGAAGTTGTCTTAGATGTAGCCATGGGAGTCGTGTGTATGTTGGAAGTTGTCTTAGATGTATCCAATGGAGTCGTGTGTTTGTTGGAAGTTGTCTTAGATGTATCCATGGGAGTCGTGTGTATGTTGGAAGTTGTCTTAGATGTAGCCATGGGAGTCGTGTGTATGTTGGAAGTTGTCTTAGATGTAGCCATGGGAGTCGTGTGTATGTTGGAAGTTGTCTTAGATGTAGCCATGGGAGTCGTGTGTATGTTGGAAGTTGTCTTAGATGTATCCATGGGAGTCGTGTGTATGTTGGAAGTTGTCTTAGATGTAGCCATGGGAGTCGTGTGTATGTTGGAAGTTGTCTTAGATGTATCCATGGGAGTCGTGTGTATGTTGGAAGTTGTCTTAGATGTATCCATGGGAGTCGTGTGTATGTTGGAAGTTGTCTTAGATGTAGCCATGGGAGTCGTGTGTATGTTGGAAGTTGTCTTAGATGTAGCCATGGGAGTCGTGTGTATGTTGGAAGTTGTCTTAGATGTAGCCATGGGAGTCGTGTGTATGTTGGAAGTTGTCTTAGATGTAGCCATGGGAGTCGTGTGTATGTTGGAAGTTGTCTTAGATGTATCGATGGAAAATATAGGGAGATTTGGTGAGTTGCCATTGTGCATTGGCAAACTTTTCTGAAACACGTAAAACATCTCAGAAAAGATTTGATGTGAATTATCAAAGAGAAAAAGAATCTATCAGAATGGTAAACCACATTATAAAGGAATACAACTGCAGATAATTAACCTTCATCGCAATGTTAATACCATTTGCAGGATGAATAAGAAGTGTGGAATGGTGGGATGATCTAGTATATAATGTATAGCAAGACAATATAATGTATGGCAAGACAATATAATGTATAGCAAGACAATATAATGTATAGCAAGACAATATAATGTATAGCAAGACAATATAATGTATGGCAAGACAATATAATGTATAGCAAGACAATATAATGTATGGCAAGATAACATAATGTATGGCAAGACAATATAATGTATGGCAAGACAATATAATGTATGGGAAGATAATATAATGTATAGCAAGACAATATAATGTATGGCAAGACAATATAATGTATGGGAAGATAATATAATGTATAGCAAGACAATATAATGTATGGCAAGACAATATAATGTATGGGAAGATAATATAATGTATAGCAAGACAATATAATGTATGGCAAGATAATATAATGTATGGGAAGATAATATAATGTATGGCAAGACAATATAATGTATAGCAAGACAATATAATGTATGGCAAGACAATATAATGTATAGCAAGACAATATAATGTATGGCAAGACAATATAATGTATGGCAAGACAATATAATGTATAGCAAGACAATATAATGTATGGCAAGACAATATAATGTATGGCAAGACAATATAATGTATGGCAAGATAATATAATGTATGGCAAGACAATATAATGTATAGCAAGACAATATAATGTATGGCAAGACAATATAATGTATGGCAAGACAATATAATGTATGGCAAGACAATATAATGTATAGCAAGACAATATAATGTATGGCAAGACAATATAATGTATGGCAAGACAATATAATGTATGGCAAGATAATATAATGTATGGCAAGACAATATAATGTATAGCAAGACAATATAATGTATGGCAAGACAATATAATGTATGGCAAGACAATATAATGTATGGCAAGACAATATAATGTATAGCAAGACAATATAATGTATGGCAAGATAATATAATGTATGGCAAGACAATATAATGTATGGCAAGATAATATACATCAGCACTGTCTTCGTTTATTATTAAACAGTGGGTATTATCTGTGTGTTTTGAATATATGGTACAGAACAGGGAGGGAAATTATTTTCGACTATATTTTCCACAAATATTGATCATTTCTTTAAGGATTCTGAGCTTATTGTATAAGCACTTTGATACAGAATGGATCAATGAATAATGAAATCACCGAGAGGGAGAAAATGGATGGATTATTACTTTTGGGGACATTGAAGTCACTAATATCTACAGTGTTTAGAATAAATACTAAGCGTAGACCTCTACTTTCTGGGGTAATAAAGTCCCGATGAAAAATGAATCATGACACTTTCTCATAATTCCAAGTTTAGAGATTCTTTAAAAATAATAATGCAAAATTAGTGAATTTCCGACAAAGGAAATTTGAGACTGCTAAGTAATAATTTAAATAATTCTTTTACCAGGTTGGTTGGTTTGTGTACTAGCTAGAACGACCACCTGGAGTGTGTGTTGAAGAATGTTCCAGAAAAATACTCACAAAAAATCTTTAGAACGTGTGACCAGAAGAGAAGAAGAACAAACAAAGTGAATAAAGAGGAAGAAAGTTTTATGGATCTTTGAAAATTTATTAAAATCAATAACATTTACTAAATAAAATTTAGATTTTTATTCCATTCTTTTTATTGTAGAATATTGTAGAATATTGTAGAATATTGTAGAATATTGTAGAATATTGTAGAATATTGTAGAATATTGTAGAATATTGTAGAATATTGTAGAATATTGTAGAATATTGTAGAATATTGTAGAATATTGTAGAATATTGTAGAATATTGTAGAATATTGTAGAATATTGTAGAATATTGTAGAATATTGTAGAATATTGTAGAATATTGTAGAATATTCAGTGTTTGATGTAGAAACATTGTGTTTGATATAGAAACATTGTGTTTGATGTAGAAACATTGTGTTTCATGTAGAAACATTGTGTTTGATGTAGAAACATTGTGTTTGATGTAGAAACATTGTGTTTGATGTAGAAACATTGTGTTTCATGTAGAAACATTGTGTTTCATGTAGAAACATTGTGTTTGATGTAGAAACATTGTGTTTGATGTAGAAACATTGTGTTTCATGTAGAAACATTGTGTTTGATGTAGAAACATTGTGTTTCATGTAGAAACATTGTGTTTGATGTAGAAACATTGTGTTTCATGTAGAAACATTGTGTTTCATGTAGAAACATTGTGTTTGATGTAGAAACATTGTGTTTCATGCAAACTTAGAAATGTTAAAAAAAAAAATTCGCTTGGAAATAATATTCGCCTATAGGATTATATTTATTTTTGGTAGCTTCATTAAATGTTAAAATTAAATTTCTGGTCAGAAGAATGAAGATTATCAAATGAAAAAAATGTAGGTAAGCGGAAAAAATAATTGTGTATGAAATCTAAAATGTTAGGTGGTTTTACCATGTATAATTACCTCATAATCAACTTCATATTTTTTTTAATTATTTCTACCTCTCTTCCGTACCTTCTTTGATTAGAATTGCTTCTCTTCATTTTATGTAGGAAAGAAGTTACGGACAAATCGAGTGATAATGAAGCATTAACTGAGAAAATCCAGGAGAGGCAAATTTGGTTTATGATCACTCACACTTACCTTTATATTTTAAACTTTTGTGAAACAGTATAATTTGTGCTTCATTGTCCATCTTCTAATCTTGAAGAATAAAATTCAGTGTAGAATATTACATGAGAATTAATCACGTGTGTGTGCATCCATGTGCGCTCATTTGTACTCACCTATTTGTGGTTGCAGGGACCGATTAACAGCACCTGGCCCCGCCTCTTCACTGATCGCTACTAGGTCCTCCAACGACGCTGCCATGCAGATAAATCCTGCGAGCTCGCTGGTAAACCGGGCAATCTACAAGAAAGTGAAGAACCGAAATAGGGACTCGACAAACCTCACAGAGAGGAATAGGGTGTTGTTCCATGAGATACCCATGGATAAGGCGAGTATGGCCGATGCGGAGACGGGAGAGCGCAGTCTCCCGGGAACATCAACGGTGGTAAGATGGCCACAGACCTAAAAGCGGTTTAATAGAGTGCAATTTGTTATGGTGCATGCCCGACCACTCTTGTTGCTAACTGCTGCAAAGACGGGCAGAGATAACTGGAAAATAATCTCTCAACAGACTACCCCTATAGCAAACCGGAAAATCATGCACCATTGACCACGCAGCAGCATCCACTTGTTTATTAACATCCACATCAACGTGTCCGGGACCCAACAGAAAACGACGCCTTTGTTTTTGTTAGCCATACGGCCCAACCATAGTTGATTATGAAGGACTAATGGATGAGGGAAATCAAATTGTTTAATGGCTTGTAAAGCACTGAGGGAATCTGAAATGATCACGAACGTCGAAGTAGACATGTATGTAATACGGAGAAGTGCTATGAGGATGGCATACAACTCGGCAGTAAAAATACTAGCCGAGTCTAACAAATGACCCCGGACAACATCGTCAAGGAACATAGCCGCAAACCCAACATCGTCAGAGTGAAGACGAAGAGAAAACGGTCGAAGCAAGCAGGAGCGTCGAGCAAATAATGAGCTTTTAAAAACGTCTGAGACCAACCTGTACGTAGAGGGAACACGAAGGTCATGAGAGCAGACAAAGTAACGAAGGCAATAAGCATCACGACGATCAGTTTAGGAAGGAACATTCGCCTCAGCATAGAGGCTTTCAACTAGGAATGAACGAAAGCCATCAAGGCATAAACGTAGACCCTGATGATAAAAATGATCTAACTTAGAGTTATAGGAGAAGCCATAGAATAGTCTTGGTCGCCATAATCCAGCTTGGACAAGACTAGGGTGGAATACAAACGGTGGAGTGTTCGGCGATCTGCTCCCCATGAACGATGTGCAAGAACCTTAAGGAGATTCAGCCCACCATGGCAAGCTGCCTTCAAAGAGGAAATGTGAGGTTTCCATGTCAACCGGCGATCGAAGAGAAGGCCAAGAAACTTAACCTTATTACATTCTGGAATACACAAATAACCCGCACATAGAAGAGAGGAGCTTACGACGACGTTTCGGTCAGACTTTGACCATTTACAGAGACACACTAACAAAAAGGAAAGGAGGGAGTAAATATAGGCCAGCAGACAGGGGCGGGACAAGAGAGGTATTAGGGAAGGAGGAAGAGAGGTAGTAGTAGAGGAAGTAGTAGTAGTAGAGGCAGTAGTAGTAGTAGTAGTAGTAGTAGTAGTAGTAGTAGTAAGTCAAATACTAAGAAAGAGCAGCACTGCAAGAGAGCTAGGGGGCCCCACAAAGGGTAGGAGCAAGAACACATGGGGGGGGGAGAATAACTAATAAAGGACAAATACCCAAGGCAGAAGAAAGAAAACCGAGTGACTAACTCCACTACTACTCCCTTTACCACTACCTTTCTTCTTCCTTTCCTACTACCTCTCTTGTCCCGTCTATGTCTGCTGGCCTATATATACTCGCTCCTGTTCCATAGAATGAAACAATATGGAGATGAAGTGACAGGATGGAGCCTTTTTATAGCGCCAACAGGTGAGACGTAGGTCACTAGGAGAGGTAAGAACTCAGATGTTGGGAGGTCAGGTCCCTCTCAAATCCAGCCGTTCTCACTAGTAGAGGTTGTAGAAGTTGATTGTAGGTCTGTACCAAGATACCCTTGTGTTGCAGTGTCTGACAGATTGAACATTAAAATGGTATAAAATACCGACAGGTTGTTAGGTAAGACACATATGCAACAGTTAGGTATCTTTATTTTGAAACGTTTCGCCTACACAGTAGGCTTCTTCAGTCGAGTACAGAAAAGTTGATAGAAGCAGAAGATACTTGAAGACGATGTAATCAGTCCATCACCCTTAAAGTTTTGAGGTGGTCAGTCCCTCAGTCTGGAGAAGAGCATTGTTCCATAGAATGAAACAATATGGAGATGAAGTGACAGGATGGAGCCTTTTATAGCGCCAACAGGTGAGACGTAGGTCACTAGGAGAGGTAAGAACTCAGATGTTGGGAGGTCAGGTCCCTCTCAAATCCAGCCGTTCTCACTAGTAGAGGTTGTAGAAGTTGATTGTAGGTCTGTACCAAGATACCCTTGTGTTGCAGTGTCTGACAGATTGAACATTAAAATGGTATAAAATACCGACAGGTTGTTAGGTAAGACACATATGCAACAGTTAGGTATCTTTATTTTGAAACGTTTCGCCTACACAGTAGGCTTCTTCAGTCGAGTACAGAAAAGTTGATAGAAGCAGAAGATACTTGAAGACGATGTAATCAGTCCATCACCCTTAAAGTTTTGAGGTGGTCAGTCCCTCAGTCTGGAGAAGAGCATTGTTCCATAGAATGAAACAATATGGAGATGAAGTGACAGGATGGAGCCTTTTATAGCGCCAACAGGTGAGACGTAGGTCACTAGGAGAGGTAAGAACTCAGATGTTGGGAGGTCAGGTCCCTCTCAAATCCAGCCGTTCTCACTAGTAGAGGTTGTAGAAGTTGATTGTAGGTCTGTACCAAGATACCCTTGTGTTGCAGTGTCTGACAGATTGAACATTAAAATGGTATAAAATACCGACAGGTTGTTAGGTAAGACACATATGCAACAGTTAGGTATCTTTATTTTGAAACGTTTCGCCTACACAGTAGGCTTCTTCAGTCGAGTACAGAAAAGTTGATAGAAGCAGAAGATACTTGAAGACGATGTAATCAGTCCATCACCCTTAAAGTTTTGAGGTGGTCAGTCCCTCAGTCTGGAGAAGAGCATTGTTCCATAGAATGAAACAATATGGAGATGAAGTGACAGGATGGAGCCTTTTTATAGCGCCAACAGGTGAGACGTAGGTCACTAGGAGAGGTAAGAACTCAGATGTTGGGAGGTCAGGTCCCTCTCAAATCCAGCCGTTCTCACTAGTAGAGGTTGTAGAAGTTGATTGTAGGTCTGTACCAAGATACCCTTGTGTTGCAGTGTCTGACAGATTGAACATTAAAATGGTATAAAATACCGACAGGTTGTTAGGTAAGACACATATGCAACAGTTTTAGAAACGTATCTTTATTTAGTGAAACGTTTCGCCTACACAGTTTCATTCTATGGAACAATGCTCTTCTCCAGACTGAGGGACTGACCACCTCAAAACTTTAAGGGTGATGGACTGATTACATCGTCTTCAAGTATCTTCTGCTTCTATCAACTTTTCTGTACTCGACTGAAGAAGCCTACTGTGTAGGCGAAACGTTTCAAAATAAAGATACCTAACTGTTGCATATGTGTCTTACCTAACAACCTGTCGGTATTTTATACCATTTTAATGTTCAATCTGTCAGACACTGCAACACAAGGGTATCTTGGTACAGACCTACAATCAACTTCTACAACCTCTACTAGTGAGAACGGCTGGATTTGAGAGGGACCTGACCTCCCAACATCTGAGTTCTTACCTCTCCTAGTGACCTACGTCTCACCTGTTGGCGCTATAAAAAGGCTCCATCCTGTCACTTCATCTCCATATTGTTTCATTCTATGGAACAATGCTCTTCTCCAGACTGAGGGACTGACCACCTCAAAACTTTAAGGGTGATGGACTGATTACATCGTCTTCAAGTATCTTCTGCTTCTATCAACTTTTCTGTACTCGACTGAAGAAGCCTACTGTGTAGGCGAAACGTTTCAAAATAAAGATACCTAACTGTTGCATATGTGTCTTACCTAACAACCTGTCGGTATTTTATACCATTTTAATGTTCAATCTGTCAGACACTGCAACACAAGGGTATCTTGGTACAGACCTACAATCAACTTCTACAACCTCTACTAGTGAGAACGGCTGGATTTGAGAGGGACCTGACCTCCCAACATCTGAGTTCTTACCTCTCCTAGTGACCTACGTCTCACCTGTTGGCGCTATATAAGGCTCCATCCTGTCACTTCATCTCCATATTGTTTCATTCTATGGAACAATGCTCTTCTCCAGACTGAGGGACTGACCACCTCAAAACTTTAAGGGTGATGGACTGATTACATCGTCTTCAAGTATCTTCTGCTTCTATCAACTTTTCTGTACTCGACTGAAGAAGCCTACTGTGTAGGCGAAACGTTTCAAAATAAAGATACCTAACTGTTGCATATGTGTCTTACCTAACAACCTGTCGGTATTTTATACCATTTTAATGTTCAATCTGTCAGACACTGCAACACAAGGGTATCTTGGTACAGACCTACAATCAACTTCTACAACCTCTACTAGTGAGAACGGCTGGATTTGAGAGGGACCTGACCTCCCAACATCTGAGTTCTTACCTCTCCTAGTGACCTACGTCTCACCTGTTGGCGCTATAAAAGGCTCCATCCTGTCACTTCATCTCCATATTGTTTCATTCTATGGAACAATGCTCTTCTCCAGACTGAGGGACTGACCACCTCAAAACTTTAAGGGTGATGGACTGATTACATCGTCTTCAAGTATCTTCTGCTTCTATCAACTTTTCTGTACTCGACTGAAGAAGCCTACTGTGTAGGCGAAACGTTTCAAAATAAAGATACCTAACTGTTGCATATGTGTCTTACCTAACAACCTGTCGGTATTTTATACCATTTTAATGTGCCCGCTTAAAATACAAAAGACGATCACTGGTTCGATTACATCGATAACGGCCCCAAGCAGTATGTTTCAAACACACTGCATGGGCACACGCAGGAGACCACCAAGGCACACATGTCTGAGAATGCCTGCCTGAGGTTTGAGGAATAGAACGTGATGCTGAAGTCAAAACTAAGGTCGAAAACTGGTGCACCAGCTCATCAATAGAGGACGAAGAAGGGTCCCCACAAAAAGGGGTAAGATGAGAGTATAAATCCCAATTCGCTCGTCCAAATTGCCAATAAGGGATATGAGGCAGTCGGATAGTAGAAGTAAGAAGAATAGGGAAGTGATCACTGTGATAATCTGGGAGAACAGACCAAGCGCAATCAAGTGTGATTGAAGAAGAGCAGATAGAAAGATCAATGCAAGAAAGAGACTGAGTACGAGAGTCAAAATGGGTGGGAGCATCAACATTTAAAACATGAAGAGGATGAGAAGTGAGAAGTCTCTCCAACTGATCACCACGAGAGCCACAGTGGGACCCTCCCCAAAGGTGATGATGAGTGTTAAAATAACCTAACGACAAGATGGGCGGCGGTAGAGAAGAGATAAAGAACACAATATCCGAGATACAGAATGCACAGAAAGGGAAGAGCAAACTGTATACTATCTGTTCAAATAAATACGGGCTGCAGTATAATGCAGCAGTGAATGAAGAAAGACCTGTTGATACGGTATACCAATGCACACATGAAGTGCATCCTCATTAAATGATTCATCAGGAAAGGGATCAGAAGAATGCAATAGCACATAGCCTGAAATGGGACATAACGGCTGAATGAATTTTGGGCTCTTGTAACCTGACACATAATGAGGAAAACTGGGAGAGCAACACCTGAAGCTCTCCCCGATTACCCCTGAGGCCACGAACATGCCATTGTAAACAAGACATTATTCACAAAGAAGGGTATGCTAACAATAAGAAGCAATAAAATCTATGGCCTATTAGGGTCAGTGAAGTCAATATGTGGAGGCAATGGTAAGCGCATAAGCAAGGAGGAATCAGAAAGCTGTGAAGGAAAAGATTGATGCGAGGGTCATGAAAAATAAGAAGGGGTAGGAGGAGGCGCATCAGTGTCCATCGAGGGTTTTGTCTCCTCAATACAGTTGGAGACAGTGTCAAGTGTTTCAGCGGATAAGGGAGATGCTGAAACCATGATTTCAGAGGCTGGTGAGGTAGAGCAAGTAGAGATCAGGGAGACTATAGAGGGAACCAAAGAGGTCAGAGAGGAAGGGAGCATGAACCTGGAGAGATGTGCTGGCGGGGACAGAAGAGTCCTGCAGTGAACAGAAGAGGAAGGAGGTTGGAAGGTAACCAGGGAAGAAGACTGGGGAAGAACAGGAGAAGAGGGGACTACACGAGGGGGGTGAACCTCCACCTTCATGTGAGAGTTAGAAAGGGGGTGAGAACTAGGCACCGAGGCCGGAAAGGAAAACTGTTGGGGAATTGTAAGCACCAGTGGAATGCGAAGAGACTTGGGCTTAGGAGACAGGTTCAACTTCGCAGGTGACAGGCGTGAAGATGATGCAGGTGTGTGAGGTCATGCAGACTGAGAAACTAGCAGGTGAGAAAAAGCAGAGGTAGGAATAGGTAAGGAGGTTGGGGGTTTCAAAGGGTAAAACTGCAAAAGAAATAGAGATGGAGGTGACCCCAGAAGACACAGCACCAGAGGTGGGTGGGGGGGCCGCCAAGGTTGGAGGCCTCCTAGCTACTCGAGAATAAGGAACACGGCGAAGATTCCCCTGAAGGCAGAGCCAAGAGACAGCCATAGCATAAGAAAGGCCTTCACTCTCCGTAAGAGAATGGATTTCTCATTCATTAAGATAGACCTGACATTGACGGGAAAAAGACAGATGAGGTTCATTGCAATTGAGACGAGGGGGGAAGACTGGAAGATGTATTGGCATGATCTGTGGCACCACAGACCGAGCACTCCACCGCAGATCTGCAGTATTTAGTGGGGTGTTTGAAGTGCAAGCACTTCTGACACTGTTGGGGAGTAGGGACTATTTTACAGACTTCAAGGTGATGGTCAGTGATATAAACGGAGGACGGGAGCTCACGGCAGTCAAAGGTTAAGCGGGTGATGTTACTCCGAAAATACTTCTGCCCACGAGTGGGCAGGAAATGTGTATCCACTTTGAGAATTGGAAGATCCTGAAAAGCTAATTGCTCCAAAGTATTATCACCGCAAGACAGAAAACCACTTTGTACAATGGTATGCGGTAAAACCATACCACTGCAAGAAATGAGAGTAGTGTGCTTATGAACTGTCATTGGAATGTTATCTATGGAAGTAAGATGGGAAAGAGTATGAGCTTGTTCTGCATTCTGTAACTATGTGCACACAGCTTTGAAGAGTGTGAAAGGATATATTTTGACCAACGTGTCGTAAAAGAGCTTTACCAATACTATGGTCAGAAAGATAATCAGTTGAAGATGTCGGTTGTAGGGAAAAAAATTTAGTCCACTGCATACTTGTAAAGAATAAAGGAAGTGGGTGTTGTGTAGGTCGTTTTTTGGATGGAATGAACAGATGTCAAAGAACCGTCGTCTGCAAATGGTCTTGAACGTTTAGGCCTAGTACCGTGCGTGGCCTGACTCGAGGTAGGTGAGCGATCCAAAAACCATCGCACCATATTCACCATATTCGGGAAGTCAGACGCATAGTTAAAGGCATGCAAGAGGTAGAGGCACTGGCAGAAACGGGCGGAGCCTCAGCACCTGGAGCAGTTGACAAAGCGCCACCAGCAAAAGCTACAGGGGTATGGGAAGAGTCTAGAGAATGGTCCAGTAATGAAGCTGGGTCAGAACAAGATGTGGGAACAGAAAGGGGCCTGGAAGGAGGGGAGTTATAACGGAACTAAGACTCCATGAGGGATGGAGAAAGGTTGGGAGTTGGTAGGAAAGAAAAAAAGGGGGAGATGAAATGGATGGAATGGGAAGGAAGGATTGGAGGGTAATTGGGTTCTAAGCTCTCTCTAGCAAGGACTATTGACACCGTCCCCCAAGACTCCCACCATCTCAGTTTCACAAGTGGCTTGTACAACACTTTCAGGAGTAAAATTGTAATAGGTCAATATCAATTACAAATTACCTGATCGTTGTCATTGGCACACTTAATAAACGTAAGTTAACTATCCCTGATTTCCCCACCCAGTATTGTGGCCATGTCGCTAGAGGTTAGGTTACATAACGGGTCCGGAGCAGAGACTTGTATCCACAAATTCGTAGAACGATGTTACCTGCCAGATAACTTTGGAAAACCACATGGGTCCCTGAGCTAGTAACTTGTAGGGAGTTCTTGTTGCCGCAGGTCCTTGTCCCAGAAGATGGCTGCCAGCACCCTTCTTCCTCATTAGTTCATTGGAGCACCGCTAGATGTCTCTACTTATCTAATATCTCTATTAATGTAAACATATTAAAGCCTAAAATTACACATTTTAATTCAGTTATTAGTTCCAACACACCAATTCTATCTAAAATTTGTAATTATTAAATTAGTGTAATCCTATCAATAATTATGTGATGGCTCATGACTTATGCTGTTTGTCTGCGTGGATTTTAAAGGTTTCTACTGCTTGTTACAATGGTCCTGTGGGACAATGGTAGTGTGGGATTTCTCGAACTCAATAAATTCCCACAATAGCGATGAAAATTTGAAACCGATCGGATGAGGTATTCTTACGTTATAAATTTAAACAACTATTATAAGGTATCCCCTCCCCGGATACCTAATAATAGAGAACTCTTATGTTATCCCTGCCTATAAGCTGATGCTCTGTTTAAAGAACAGGAGAAAATACGACACCAATGCGCCATCATGACATTAATTGATAGCGACTTCTCGCCACTGTGACCTTTTATTATTTTCTCATTTCTTAGTCCAGTAATGTGTCTGCTTCTATTTTCCTGTACTTGGACATATTAAGCAGCATCACAGAACATGGAACACAGTAAGTCTAGTATATACGTAAATTATGAACTAATAACTGATGGTATAATGAACATCAGAAGCAAACATCACATGCAAGACGCTGCACTCTCTAACTTTTACAAAGAGCAAATTGCAAATTTTACGGCATCATATCAACTTTCTCTGTTGCTTTTGGAAAAAGTTACTCGGATATGGGACACACGATAAGTTTGCAGGGAAAATCTTACAATCGATCGGGGAAAAAAATAATATTGCCGAAAAATTTGTAAGTGTATTAATGTCTTTTCAAACAATTGCAAGAAGACTAAGTAAAATGAATGAACATATTTCCGCCAAAACAATAAATATATTAAAGCAACGGAAAGCCTCTTCGTTGATTTTGGAGGAAATACAAACAACAACAACAACATTTACACGTACTGAAGGTGAGCATTTCTGGCTACATGAAGTAATCGGAATGAAAATTCCAGGTTATGCAAAATATTCAGGTATTTATGCAGAACTTGAGTCAACTGTAAGTGAATTTGGATGATTTAAAGTCTGACGGCAGAAGAATAATAACTGCAGTGAAGTAGGATTAGTTGCGGTTGTACAGCAAAATGGATTAAATTGCATTCGACTAAACCGCATATTTCACCAAAATGTATAAGGTATCAAAATATTAGGGTTGAGATATGTGATGGTAAGTGTTGCCTGGGAAATTTACAGATAATTACAAACCTCAGGTAGGAAATTAATTTTTTTCTTAAACTGACTGCGGAAACTATCTAACAAAATATTCAAATGTCAGGTACCAGACTGCTGGAAAAACGTTTTTGCATTTCTTTGCCCTAAGGAAAAAATATCGTTCAATTAATATGTGGAACTTTGCGACACACAATTACATCAAGATCAACTGCAAGATGACAACTTTCTTGGTTCCGTCGGTCTCCCAGCACAACACCGCAACTCACTCGCAGGTACTTGGTTCCGTTGGTCTCCCAGCACAACACCGCAACTCACTCGCAGGTTCTTGGTTCCGTCGGTCTCCCAGCACAACACCGCAACTCACTCGCAGGTTCTTGGTTCCGTCGGTCTCCCAGCACAACACCGCAACTCACTCGCAGGTTCTTGGTTCCGTCGGTCTCCCAGCACAACACCGCAACTCACTCGCAGGTACTTGGTTCCGTTGGTCTCCCAGCACAACACCGCAACTCACTCGCAGGTTCTTGGTTCCGTCGGTCTCCCAGCACAACACCGCAACTCACTCGCAAGTTCTTGGTTCCGTCGGTCTCCCAGCACAACACCGCAACTCACTCGCAGGTTCTTGGTTCCGTCGGTCTCCCAGCACAACACCGCAACTCACTCGCAGGTACTTGGTTCCGTCTCCCAGCACAACACCGTCTCCCAGCAGCACAACACCGCAACTCACTCGCAGGTTCTTGGTTCCGTCGGTCTCCCAGCACAACACCGCAACTCACTCGCAGGTTCTTGGTTCCGTCGGTCTCCCAGCACAACACCGCAACTCACTCGCAGGTTCTTGGTTCCGTCGGTCTCCCAGCACAACACCGCAACTCACTCGCAGGTTCTTGGTTCCGTCGGTCTCCCAGCACAACACCGCAACTCACTCGCAGGTACTTGGTTCCGTCGGTCTCCCAGCACAACACCGCAACTCACTCGCAGGTTCTTGGTTCCGTCGGTCTCCCAGCACAACACCGCAACTCACTCGCAGGTTCTTGGTTCCGTCGGTCTCCCAGCACAACACCGCAACTCACTCGCAGGTTCTTGGTTCCGTCGGTCTCCCAGCACAACACCGCAACTCACTCGCAGGTTCTTGGTTCCGTCGGTCTCCCAGCACAACACCGCAACTCACTCGCAGGTTCTTGGTTCCGTCGGTCTCCCAGCACAACACCGCAACTCACTCGCAGGTTCTTGGTTCCGTCGGTCTCCCAGCACAACACCGCAACTCACTCGCAGGTTCTTGGTTCCGTCGGTCTCCCAGCACAACACCGCAACTCACTCGCAGGTTCTTGGTTCCGTCGGTCTCCCAGCACAACACCGCAACTCACTCGCAGGTTCTTGGTTCCGTCGGTCTCCCAGCACAACACCGCAACTCACTCGCAGGTTCTTGGTTCCGTCGGTCTCCCAGCACAACACCGCAACTCACTCGCAGGTTCTTGGTTCCGTCGGTCTCCCAGCACAACACCGCAACTCACTCGCAGGTTCTTGGTTCCGTCGGTCTCCCAGCACAACACCGCAACTCACTCGCAGGTTCTTGGTTCCGTCGGTCTCCCAGCACAACACCGCAACTCACTCGCAGGTTCTTGGTTCCGTCGGTCTCCCAGCACAACACCACAACTCACTCGCAGGTTCTTGGTTCCGTCGGTCTCCCAGCACAACACCGCAACTCACTCGCAGGTTCTTGGTTCCGTCGGTCTCCCAGCACAACACCGCAACTCACTCCCAGGTTCTTGGTTCCGTCGGTCTCCCAGCACAACACCGCAACTCACTCGCAGGTTCTTGGTTCCGTCGGTCTCCCAGCACAACACCGCAACTCACTCCCAGGTTCTTGGTTCCGTCGGTCTCCCAGCACAACACCGCAACTCACTCGCAGGTTCTTGGTTCCGTCGGTCTCCCAGCACAACACCGCAACTCACTCGCAGGTTCTTGGTTCCGTCGGTCTCCCAGCACAACACCGCAACTCACTCGCAGGTTCTTGGTTCCGTCGGTCTCCCAGCACAACACCGCAACTCACTCGCAGGTTCTTGGTTCCGTCGGTCTCCCAGCACAACACCGCAACTCACTCGCAGGTTATTGGTTCCGTCGGTCTCCCAGCACAACACCGCAACTCACTCGCAGGTACTTGGTTCCGTCGGTCTCCCAGCACAACACCGCAACTCACTCGCAGGTACTTGGTTCCGTCGGTCTCCCAGCACAACACCGCAACTCACTCGCAGGTTATTGGTTCCGTCGGTCTCCCAGCACAACACCGCAACTCACTCGCAGGTACTTGGTTCCGTCGGTCTCCCAGCACAACACCGCAACTCACTCGCAGGTACTTGGTTCCGTCGGTCTCCCAGCACAACACCGCAACTCACTCGCAGGTACTTGGTTCCGTCGGTCTCCCAGCACAACACCGCAACTCACTCGCAGGTTCTTGGTTCCGTCGGTCTCCCAGCACAACACCGCAACTCACTCGCAGGTTCTTGGTTCCGTCGGTCTCCCAGCACAACACCGCAACTCACTCGCAGGTTCTTGGTTCCGTCGGTCTCCCAGCACAACACCGCAACTCACTCACAGGTTCTTGGTTCCGTCGGTCTCCCAGCACAACACCGCAACTCACTCCCAGGTTCTTGGTTCCGTCGGTCTCCCAGCACAACACCGCAACTCACTCGCAGGTTCTTGGTTCCGTCGGTCTCCCAGCACAACACCGCAACTCACTCACAGGTTCTTGGTTCCGTCGGTCTCCCAGCACAACACCGCAACTCACTCGCAGGTTCTTGGTTCCGTCGGTCTCCCAGCACAACACCGCAACTCACTCGCAGGTTCTTGGTTCCGTCGGTCTCCCAGCACAACACCGCAACTCACTCCCAGGTTCTTGGTTCCGTCGGTCTCCCAGCACAACACCGCAACTCACTCGCAGGTTCTTGGTTCCGTCGGTCTCCCAGCACAACACCGCAACTCACTCGCAGGTACTTGGTTCCGTCGGTCTCCCAGCACAACACCGCAACTCACTCGCAGGTACTTGGTTCCGTCGGTCTCCCAGCACAACACCGCAACTCACTCGCAGGTACTTGGTTCCGTCGGTCTCCCAGCACAACACCGCAACTCACTCGCAGGTTCTTGGTTCCGTCGGTCTCCCAGCACAACACCGCAACTCACTCGCAGGTTCTTGGTTCCGTCGGTCTCCCAGCACAACACCGCAACTCACTCGCAGGTACTTGGTTCCGTCGGTCTCCCAGCACAACACCGCAACTCTACTCGCAGGTTCTTTGGTTCCGTCGGTCTCCCAGCACAACACCGCAACTCACTCGCAGGTTCTTGGTTCCGTCGGTCTCCCAGCACAACACCGCAACTCACTCGCAGGTTCTTGGTTCCGTCGGTCTCCCAGCACAACACCGCAACTCACTCGCAGGTTCTTGGTTCCGTCGGTCTCCCAGCACAACACCGCAACTCACTCGCAGGTTCTTGGTTCCGTCGGTCTCCCAGCACAACACCGCAACTCACTCACAGGTTCTTGGTTCCGTCGGTCTCCCAGCACAACACCGCAACTCACTCGCAGGTTTGGTTCCGTCGGTCTCCCAGCACAACACCGCAACTCGCAGGTTCTTGGTTCCGTCGGTCTCCCAGCACAACACCGCAACTCACTCGCAGGTTCTTGGTTCCGTCGGTCTCCCAGCACAACACCGCAACTCACTCGCAGGTTCTTGGTTCCGTCGGTCTCCCAGCACAACACCGCAACTCACTCGCAGGTTCTTGGTTCCGTCGGTCTCCCAGCACAACACCGCAACTCACTCGCAGGTACTTGGTTCCGTCGGTCTCCCAGCACAACACCGCAACTCACTCGCAGGTTCTTGGTTCCGTCGGTCTCCCAGCACAACACCGCAACTCACTCGCAGGTTCTTGGTTCCGTCGGTCTCCCAGCACAACACAGCAACTCACTCGCAGGTTCTTGGTTCCGTCGGTCACCCAGCACAACACCGCAACTCACTCGCAGGTACTTGGTTCCGTCGGTCTCCCAGCACAACACCGCAACTCACTCGCAGGTTCTTGGTTCCGTCGGTCTCCCAGCACAACACCGCAACTCACTCGCAGGTTCTTGGTTCCGTCGGTCTCCCAGCACAACACCGCAACTCACTCGCAGGTACTTGGTTCCGTCGGTCTCCCAGCACAACACCGCAACTCACTCGCAGGTTCTTGGTTCCGTCGGTCTCCCAGCACAACACCGCAACTCACTCGCAGGTTCTTGGTTCCGTCGGTCTCCCAGCACAACACCGCAACTCACTCCCATGTTCTTGGTTCCGTCGGTCTCCCAGCACAACACCGCAACTCACTCGCAGGTTCTTGGTTCCGTCGGTCTCCCAGCACAACACCGCAACTCACTCGCAGGTTCTTGGTTCCGTCGGTCTCCCAGCACAACACCGCAACTCACTCGCAGGTTCTTGGTTCCGTCGGTCTCCCAGCACAACACCGCAACTCACTCACAGGTTCTTGGTTCCGTCGGTCTCCCAGCACAACACCGCAACTCACTCGCAGGTACTTGGTTCCGTCGGTCTCCCAGCACAACACCGCAACTCACTCGCAGGTTCTTGGTTCCGTCGGTCTCCCAGCACAACACCGCAACTCACTCGCAGGTTCTTGGTTCCGTCGGTCTCCCAGCACAACACCGCAACTCACTCGCAGGTACTTGGTTCCGTTGGTCTCCCAGCACAACACCGCAACTCACTCGCAGGTTCTTGGTTCCGTCGGTCTCCCAGCACAACACCGCAACTCACTCGCAGGTTCTTGGTTCCGTCGGTCTTCCAGCACAACACCGCAACTCACTCGCAGGTACTTGGTTCCGTCGGTCTCCCAGCACAACACCGCAACTCACTCGCAGGTTCTTGGTTCCGTAGGTCTCCCAGCACAACACCGCAACTCACTCGCAGGTTCTTGGTTCCGTCGGTCTCCCAGCACAACACCGCAACTCACTCCCATGTTCTTGGTTCCGTCGGTCTCCCAGCACAACACCGCAACTCACTCGCAGGTTCTTGGTTCCGTCGGTCTCCCAGCACAACACCGCAACTCACTCCCAGGTTCTTGGTTCCGTCGGTCTCCCAGCACAACACCGCAACTCACTCGCAGGTTCTTGGTTCCGTCGGTCTCCCAGCACAACACCGCAACTCACTCCCAGGTTCTTGGTTCCGTCGGTCTCCCAGCACAACACCGCAACTCACTGGCAGGTTCTTGGTTCCGTCGGTCTCCCAGCACAACGCCGCAACTCACTCGCAGGTACTCAACGTTTGTGTTTTAGGAAGAATGATCTTGTAATTCTTGCACATTATAATAATTTGACAAGAATCATAATAATCAAAGAAAGCGCTAAACCGACAAGGGTCATGCAGCGCTGACTTCTTGTCGCCAATTAAGGAAGATATCTGGCATCCTTTTAATGTTTTACGGAAAAATTAAACTAATTGTTGAACTGAGAGAGATCTGGATATGACAGGTGAAGGCCAGAGTCTCCACTTATATAACAATCCCAGCACAAGTTCAGTAGAAAGACAATTATTCAGCAAGAACTGTGTTATCTAGTCTTACCCATTTTTGCTGACCAGAAAGATAAAAGATCTCATAGTTTCTTGAAACAGGTTTGCAACCATCATTTTTGCCACTCTAAATTATTTTAAACCCAAGATACATTCAGTATTCTGCAGTGAACTTTTATGTAGAATTACTTTTAATGATAAAACAGCTGAAATCAAAGACCCGAGACTAGGTGGGAAATGACACACTGGAGACCTGTCCACTTGACCATGAACACAGATAATGATACACTCTTCCAGTTAATGCATTCTTCCCATTACTAGGCAAGCATAAAATCAGCACTAGTATAATAGTAATTTATTCTATTCATTTTACTTTTATCACATTTCAATCCAATAGTTATCAGTTTTATTCATGTTCATCGAACTTCGAGGAATAAATTTGTATATTTACCCTGCCATATCAAGTACACAGTCAAAACATAATGCAGTTAAAGGTATTCATTACAATGAAGCGGCCTGTTAGCTCTGCAAGCTGCTCTGTTACACCAGAATTGTTTGCAGTGTGTTTTATGGCCATAATATGTGAACCTATCAAACATTACCATTGTGTAGGCTAGTGTCGCTAGTCTTGCATGCTATTACGTTTTTTGGAAGAAAATTACCATTTGTGACCCGCGAGCCTCATGCCCAAATAAGTCAACATTTTAAGGTTGACCACCCTTCTCTTAAAAGCTAAAACGGGAGTTCCTAAACTCAGGGTCGCATCCCAAATTTGGGTTGCGAGAACATTCTCTGACGTAATACCGTAAATCTGATGAATAAGAAGCGTGTGTAACACTTGTGACTCTGAAGATTCCATGATGTTGTAATGTACATTAGCCTGATGTTATACCATTGATCTAATGGAAATATCAAGACCATGGAATCCTAGAAGAGAGACAGGTGTTGTACAAGAGTGCCATCTACTGGGTGCTGGAGAGTCAACTTCCAAATTGAAAAACAGTAAATTTAAAAAAAAATACAAAAACAAATCTACAGCGTGACGAGATGAACAGATTCGTGACCAGCGCCGCCGAAGTGATAAATACGATTAAGTACCGTTTAGGTCACCAGGCGAATGTGATCTGCAAATTTTTGCGACGTGGACACGAGAGCTTGTGAAGCAGTGTTGTAAACTGACTCGCAGGAGGGAATGACTTCATGTTCTCCCTGACAAAGGCAAGGACATGGGGTCTTCCGTCTTCTCCCTGACAAAGGCAAGGACATGGGGTCTTCCGTGTCCACCCTGAGAAAGGTCTTCCATCCTCCCTGACAAAGGCAAGGACATGGGGTCTTCCGTATCCTCCCTGACAAAGGCAAGGACATGGGGTCTTCCGTGCCCTCCCTGAGAAAGGCAAGGACATAGGGTCTTCCGTGTCCTCCCTGAGAAAGGCAAGGACATGGGGTCTTCCATGTCCTCCCTGACAAAGGCAAGGACATGGGGTCTTCCGTGTCCTCCCTGACAAAGGCAAGGACATGGGGTCTTCCGTGTCCTCCCTGAGAAAGGCAAGGACATAGGGTCTTCCGTGTCCTCCCTGACAAAGGCAAGGACATGGGGTCTTCCGTGTCCTTCCTGACAAAGGCATGGACATGGGGTCTTCCGTGTCCTCCCTGAGAAAGGCAAGGACATGGTGTCTTCCGTGTCCTCCCTGAAAAAGGCAAGGACATGGGGTCTTCCGTGTCCTCCCTGACAAAGGCATGGACATAGGGTCTTCCGTGTCCTCCCTGGCAAAGGCATGTCCTCCCTGACAAAGGCAAGGACATGGGGTCTTCCGTGTCCTCCCCGAGAAAGGTTCCGTGTCCTCCCTGAGAAAGGCAAGGACATGGGGTCTTCCGTGTCCTCCCTGACAAAGGCAAGGACATGGGGTCTTCCGTGTCCTCCCTGACAAAGGCAAGGACATGGGGTCTTCCGTGTCCTCCCTGACAAAGGCAAGGACATGGGGTCTTCCGTGTCCTCCCTGAGAAAGGCAAGGACATAGGGTCTTCCGTGTCCTCCCTGACAAAGGCAAGGACATGGGGTCTTCTGTGTCCTCCCTGACAAAGGCAAGGACATGGGGTCTTCCGTGTCCTCCCTGACAAAGGCAAGGACATGGGGTCTTCCGTGTCCTCCCTGACAAAGGCAAGGACATGGGGTCTTCCGTGTCCTCCCTGACAAAGGCAAGGACATGGGGTCTTCCGTGTCCTCCCTGACAAAGGCAAGGACATGGGGTCTTCCATGTCCTTCCTGACAAAGGCAAGGACATGGGGTCTTCCGTGTCCTCCCTGACAAAGGCAAGGACATGGGGTCTTCCGTGTCCTCCCTGACAAAGGCAAGGACATGGGGTCTTCCGTGTCCTCCCTGAGAAAGGCAAGGACATGGGGTTTTCCATGTCTTCCCTGAGAAAGGCAAGGACATGGGGTCTTCCGTGTCCTCCCTGACAAAGGCAAGGACATGGGGTCTTCCGTGCCCTTCCTGACAAAGGCAAGGACATGGGGTCTTCCATGTCCTTCCTGACAAAGGCAAGGACATGGGGTCTTCCGTGTCCTCCCTGACAAAGACAAGGACATGGGGTCTTCCGTGTCCTCCCTGACAAAGGCAAGGACATGGGGTCTTCCGTGTCCTTCCTGAGAAAGGCAAGGACATGGGGTCTTCCATGTCCTTCCTGACAAAGGCATGGACATGGGGTCTTCCATGTCCTTCCTGACAAAGGCATGGACATGGGGTCTTCCGTGTCCTCCCTGAGAAAGGCAAGGACATGGGGTCTTTCGTGTCCAACCTGAGAAAGGCAAGGACATGGGGTCTTCCGTGTCCTCCCTTAGAAAGGCAAGGACATGGGGTCTTCCATGTCCTTCCTGAGAAAGGCAAGGACATGGGGTCTTCCATGTCCTTCCTGACAAAGGCAAGGACATGGGATCTTCCATGTCCTCCTTGACAAAGGCAAGGACATGAGGTCTTCCGTGTCCTCCCTGAAAAGGCAAGGACACAGGGTCTTCCGTGTCCTCCCTGACAAAGACAAGGGCATGGGGTCTTCCGTGTCCTCCATGACAAAGGCAAGGACATGGGGTCTTCCGTGTCCTCCCTGACAAAGACAAGGGCATGGGGTCTTCCATGTCCTCCCTGACAAAGGCAAGGACATGGGGTCTTCCGTGTCCTCCCTGACAAAGGCAAGGACATGGGGTCTTCCTTTCCCTCCTTAATAAAGATAAGGACCTGAGGTCTTCCATATCCTCTCTGGCAATGAACAAGACATCCCAGGTCCACATCCACTGTTATGGAAAGTAGAGAATTTTGCTGACCTCTTAGCGAGGGAGGAAGCGGAGCTCTTTGTAATGAAGGGTTATGCAAAATATTCTATTTTATCTTCTTTGGAAATATTCGTGTTTCGCGCTACACATTAACTTATTCTCCTCAGCGGAACAATAGCTGTGTCTGCTGCAACTTTTGTAAAGCATCTGCTTACCTTCTGATGTATCAACTGTCCCTCGACGACGTGTCAGTTGTCACTTACCTGCAAGGTAAACAGACTTATTAATGCACAAATCCCACTCCCATGTATATTTCTTAGCTGGCACCGTCAGTCCGCATTCATACCTTCCAACTTCAACCTTCATTCCCAGTTATAGCTTTCTTCCTTTCAGAAAGTATCCTGAGTTATCCCTTCACTCACACCTTCAGTATCCCAAGTTATACCCTTCATCCACACATTCAGGAAGTATCCCAAGTTATACCTGTCATAGACAACTTCAGAAAGAATCCGAAATATTCCCTTGATCCACAACTTGAAGAATTGAATCTTATAACTTTCATCTAAAACGTCAGGAAAAATCCCAAGTTATACGTTAGTTGCCTAGATTTTATTATATATTTTATTAAGGTACAAATGGTAGTACAATGACGGTATCAACAGGGAAAAATTGGTTTCAGGTACCTATTCTAAATCAGCCAAACTGGCACAGTGCCTGATAAGTGGAAATAGCAAATGTAATACCTATTTACAAGGCAGGTGACAAGTCCTTAGACTCGAACTATAGACCAATAAGCCTTACCTCCATAGCGGGAAAATTTATGGAATCAATAATTGCCGAAGCAATTCGTAGCCATCTTGACAGGCACAGATTGATTAATGATTCTCAACACGGTTTTACAAAGGGGCGTTCCTGTCTTACGAATTTACTAACTTTTTTCACTAAGGTGTTTGAGGAGGTAGATCATGGTAATGAATATGATATTGTGTATATGGACTTCAGTAAGGCTTTCGATAGAGTTCCACATCAGAGGCTATTGAGGAAACTTAAGGCACACGGAATAGGAGGAGAAATTTTTTCCTGGGTAGAGGCATGGCTGACAAATAGGCAGCAGAGAGTTTGCATAAATGGGGAGAAATCAGAATGGGGGCACGTCACAAGCGATGTCCCTCAGGGGCCAGTGTTGGGCCCGTTGTTGTTCACAGTTTACATAAACGACATAGATGAGGGAATTAATAGCAACATAAGCAAATTTGCTGATGACACCAAAATAGGCCGTCCAATTCATTCTAATCAAGACACTAGAGCACTCCAGGATGATTTGAATAGACTGATGCAATGGTCGGAGAAGTGGCAGATGCAGTTTAATATAGACAAATGCAAAGTTCTAAATGTTGGACAGGAAAATAACCATGCGACATATAAACTAAATAATGTAGATCTTAATACTACTGATTGCGAAAAGGATTTAGGAGTTCTGGTTAGCAGTAATCTAAAACCAAGACAACAGTGCATTAGTGTTCGCAATAAAGCTAACAGAATTCTTGGCTTCATATCTTGAAGTATAAATAATAGAAGTCCTCAGGTTGTTCTTCAACTCTATATATCCTTGGTTAGGCCTCTTTTAGACTATGCTGCTCAGTTCTGGTAATCGTATTACAGAATGGATATAAATGCTCTGGAAAACGTACAGAGGATGACAAAGATGATCCCATATATCAGAAATCTTCCATATGAGAATAGACTGAGGGCCCTGAAAGGCATAGAATTAGGGGGGATAAGATCGAGGTGTATAAATGGAAAACAGGAATAAATAAAGGGGATGTAAAGAGCGTGCTGAAAATTTCCAGCCAAGACAGGACTCGCAGCAATGGTTTCAAGTTGGAAAAATTCAGATTCAGGAAGGATATAGGAAAGCACTGGTTTGGTAATAGAGTCGTGGATGAGTGGAACAAACCCCCGAGTACAGTTATGTAGTTTTAAAAATAGGTTAGATAAATACATGAGTGGGGGTGGGTGGGTGTGAGGTGGACCTGACTAGCTTGTGCTGCTGGGTCTGGTGCAG
>NW_027199602.1:0-30253 GCF_038502225.1 Cherax quadricarinatus | reverse complement strand
CCTCTTCAAGGGGGGCTCCTTGGCGTGGTGAAGAGGCTCTTGGTCTGAGGAATTAGCCCTGTCGGTCTTCTTCCTCAGACCGAACCTAATTACCCCCCATTCTCCCCTCCCCTATCCCATCCTCCCCATCCTCCCCTTTTTCCATTCCTCCTCCTCCTCCTCACCCCTCCCTTTTGCCCTTCCTCTTTTTGGCCTTTGGGATTTCTCCCACAGGCGCGCTAGTTCCTAGGTAGGGGAAAGGACACCAGGGTCCATCCCATTCCGTTGAGGTTCTTGGCGGTGGCGTAGTTTGCCGTGGAATCTGGATTGCCTGGGGATGTCCCGATCCCTCTCCGGTATCCCGGAGTAGCTTTGGGTGTCTTTCGGGCGACGGGTGTATCTCTGGAAGCCACCTTTCGGATTCCGGGGGTGGTGGCCGAAGGAGGTATGCTTTGTGGCGGATATCCGGCCGCCCTCTCTTTTGTCCACCGAGGTAGCTCGGCAGATGTGAGGTTGCTATCCCGGATTGCTGGTTTACTGGCATGAAGGGTAGGGTATGGCACGGGTTCCATGCTGCATCTGCGCTACTAGCGGTGTTGAGGTCCTCTTGGGCGCGGAGGGAGATTTCCGGCCCTTTCATTCCTCCTGGGAACTATTCCTCCCCGCTCCCCCCTTTTTTTTATTCTTCTTTTTATTTTTATTTTCTTTTCTTTTTTTTTTTTTTTCTTAAAAACAAAAAGCAAAGGAGTAACCTAACCATGGCAGCCCTAGTCCATGAACCCACTACCCCCGGGCCCCTTCTTGATACCGCACCCCATTCTGACCCTGCCTTGTGTTTAGACCACTCTTCGGACACTCCTGATGCCCCTGTACCTCTTGCTGGTGCTGTTTCCTCACCCGCTTCAGGTACCGGGGCTTCGACTGACTCCTTCGATTTGTCTGAACTCCGCTCTCCTTTGACTATGCTTCCGGCTTCTCCCTCTACGGTACGGCAATTTTCGAATCGCCCGCCCATTTCACGCCGGACCAACTCCGGTCCTACTCCTAAACGCCAACGTCAATCTCCTGATGATGCTCCTTCGTTACCTTCCCATTCTACTCGGAAAAGACCGACACGTCAAGCACTCCCTCTCCACGCTCAGTTTCGGACCACACAATGGACTAAATTCTTTACTTTAAGACCAACTTCTTCTTCTGCCTACCTTTCTGACCATAGTATTGGCAAAGCGCTCCTGCGTCATGTTGGTAGAGATATTTCATTTCATGCTCTCAAGAGCGGTACGCGCATCGTCACTGTCCAGAATGCTACCCAAGCTCATGATCTTTCTCTCCTTTCGAATATCGATACTACTCCTATCACTATTGAAAAACATCTTTCTCTCAATTCTTGTAGTGGTACTGTCATTCTGCCCCATACCATAGTCCAACAGAATTTCCAGTCATGTGGCAATGACATTTTTGAACAGCTGGAACTCCAGGATCTCCCAATCCTCAAAGTAGACACTTATGTCCTTCCTGCCCGGGGGCGGAGACGTTACCCTTGCAATGTGGCTCGTTTAACTTTTGACAGCCGAGAACTCCCGTCCTCTGTATATGTCGCGGGACATCGGTTACAAGTTCGAAAGGTGATACCTACACCGCAACAATGTAGAAATTGCTGGCGTTTTGGTCACCCAGCGAAATATTGCAGATCTATGGCCGAATGCCCAGTCTGTGGTGCCGACGACCATTCTAATACATCTTGCAGTCAACCTCCATCTTGCCTTAATTGTAATGAAGCTCACCCTTCGTACTCCCGCCGTTGCCAGGTCTACTTAAATGAACGTGAAATCCGTTGCCTCAAAGAGGCAGAAGGTCTCCCTTATGCTATGGCAGTTACTCATCTCCGCCTCCAAGGGAGACTACCCCGTGTTTCTTATTCTCGTGTTTCCAAACATCCCCCCACTTCTGGGGTCCCATCTTCTGCAGCCTCCTCTGTTGTTACCCCTCCCATAGCCACTACGGCATCTAATCCTTTTGCTGTCCTTGGCTCTGACGTCCCGACTACAACTCAGTCTGTTCTCACATCTTCGCGTCCTTCCTCACAAGCCCCAGTATCGACAAGACCTCGTACGACACCTAATACCAATCGCCCCTCTACTCAGAAGTCCAAAAAATCCACATTGCTCAAATCTTCTTTGCCCCTTCCTTCCCTTCTTCCACCTCCACACTTTACCTTTCCAGTCTCTGTACCTAGTTCTTCCCCTCTCTCTGGCTCTATTACAAGTGTGGAGATTCACCCTCCTCCTCGTACTATGCCTTCCACCCCCGTCCCCTCCCAAGTTTCTCCCTCTTCTGCCACCTCCCAGGTTTCTGCCTCTTCTGTCCCCCCCCACACTTCATCTCCAGTCCCTTACACTCTTTCCCTCCCCCTCTACTTTGGTACAGTCCATTACTGTCCCAATCTTTACTCACCCTCCTCCTTCTATCTCCAATATGGTCTCCCATACATCTTTGAATTCAGAAACACTTGAAGCCATTTCAGAATATATTGCAGAGACTAAACCTTCAATGGACACTGATTCACTTCCTGTTCCTTCTCTTCCCTCTCCTCCATCTTCACAACCCCATTCTTCGCAACGCTCCGTTCCTTCGCTACTTGAACATCTTCCAATGCCACCACACGTTGACTTTTCTAACCCCTCTAGTCCGTAGGTGCCTTTACCTACAGATTCCTGATATTTTCTTCATCGCCAATCATGGCCTATTTACAGTGGAATATCCGCGGCCTCAGGGGTAATCGGGGTGAGCTTCAGATGTTGCTTTCCAGGTTTTCCCCTGTTGGTGCTTGCTTACAAGAACCAAAATTACACTCGGCTGTTTTCCAACCTATCTCAGGCTATAATTTATTGTATTCTTCGGATCCTTTCTCAGATGGGACCTTTAATGAAAGTGCCCTTCTTCTACGCAATGATATTCC
Organism: Cherax quadricarinatus; assembly: GCF_038502225.1. Lineage (NCBI taxonomy): Eukaryota > Metazoa > Arthropoda > Malacostraca > Decapoda > Parastacidae > Cherax > Cherax quadricarinatus. The sequence continues at coordinate 27,315 of NW_027199602.1, read as the reverse complement.
GTACTGTCAACTATTTGTCCATACCTCGCTGCATTACACTGCAGCCCGTATCCACTTGAATAAGTGGTTTACAATATGTTCTTTATATCTCTCTCCTTCTCGAGCATTTTCTATCCCAGACTTTGCCTTTCTTGTTTCATCCTTACCACCACCACTTCTGTTACTTGGTGATTTTAATGCCCACCATTTCCTCTGGGGGGGGGGGTCTCATTGTGACTCACGTGGCATTCAGTTGGAGGCTTTTCTCGCCTCTCACCCCCTCCATGTTTTAAATACGGGTACTCCCACCCATTTTGATCCTCGTACTCATACTCTCTCTTGCATCGATCTATCAGTCTGCTCTTCCTCCACTGCACTAGACTTCACCTGGTCTGTTCTACCAGACTTACATGACAGCGATCATTTTCCGATCATTCTTACTTCTCCTTCCTATTCACCACCTTTCCGTAGCCCTCGCTGGCAATTTGATCGGGCAAATTGGGATCTTTACTCACACCTCACTGCTTTTAGTGAGGTTCCTTCTTCATCCTCCATTGATGAGCTCCTACACATCTTCTCGACATCAGTTTATACCGCAGCTTCTCATTCTATACCCCAAACCTCAGGCAGGCATTCTCAGAAGTGCGTGCCTTGGTGGTCTCCTGCTTGTGCTCGTGCAGTACGTTTGAAACGTGCTGCATGGGGCAGGTACCGGTACAATAGAACCGCTGAGAGACTTCTTGATTTTAAGCAGAAGCGTGCGATCGCTCGCCGTGTCATCCGTGAAGCTAAACGCACTTGTTGGCGAGACTATGTTTCCACCATCACCTCTGCTTCTTCTATGAGTGCAGTCTGGAAAAAAGTGAGGAAATTGAGTGGTAAATACTCTCCTGACCCGGCTCCTGTTCTACGGGTCACTGGTGTTGATGTAGCAAACCCTCTCGACGTTGCCATTGAACTTGGCACACATCTGGTCCGTATTTCCCGAGGGCTCCATCTATGCCCCTCGTTTCTTTCCTCAAAGTCTGCCAGAGAGTTAGTACCCTTGGACTTTTCTTCTCTCAGAGAAGAACAGTATAATGTGCCTTTTACACTTCAAGAACTGGAGGCAACGCTCTCAGCTTGCCGATCATCGGCAGCTGGGCCTGACGACATTCATATTCGTATGTTACAACATTTACATCGGTCAGCCCTTGTAGTCCTCTTACACCTCTTCAATCTTATTTGGGCACAAGGAGTTCTTCCCCAGCTGTGGAAATCTGCCATTGTTCTCCCTTTCCGCAAACCGGGTACTACAGGACATGATGCCTCCCACTATCGCCCCATCGCTCTTACTAGTGCAGTTTGCAAAGTGATGGAACGTCTCGTAAATCGACGTTTAATGTGGTATTTAGAGACACACAACAGTCTCTCCGCTAGTCAATATGGCTTTCGTAAGGGTCGTTCTACCATAGACCCCTTACTACGCTTGGATACGTATGTTCGTAATGCCTTTGCGAATAATCACTCAGTTATTGCCATATTTTTTGACCTTGAGAAGGCATATGACACAACTTGGAGGTATAATATTTTGGCCCAGGCCCATTCCTTAGGCCTCCGAGGCAATCTACCATCCTTCCTTAAGAACTTTTTAACTGACAGACATTTCCGTGTTCGAGTCAATAATGTTCTTTCCCAGGACTTCGTCCAAGCTGAAGGTGTCCCTCAGGGATGTGTTCTAAGCACAACACTTTTTCTCCTTGCTATAAATGATTTGGCCTCTGTTCTTCCACCCAATATTTGGTCATCACTCTATGTTGATGACTTCGCTATTGCTTGTGCAGGCGCTGACTGTCATCTTATTGCAGTTTCTCTCCAGCATGCGGTCGACCGTGTTTCCACTTGGGCCACCACGCATGGGTTTAAATTTTCAAGTACCAAAACTCACCAAATTACTTTCACTAGACGCTCTGTTATCTCCGATCATCCTTTGTATCTCTATGGCTCCCGTATCCCCGAACGTGATACAGTCAGGTTTCTAGGCCTTCTCTTTGACCGTCGGTTATCCTGGAAACCTCACATTACCTCTCTGAAGGCAACTTGTCACAGCCGGCTAAACCTTCTTAAAACCCTTGCTCATCTTTCCTGGGGAGCTGATCGTCGAACTCTGCTTCGCCTACATTCAGCCCTCGTTTTATCGAAACTCGATTATGGTGACCAGATTTATTCCGCGGCCTCTCCTGCTACTCTCTCTAGCCTTAACTCTATCCATCACCAAGGATTACGTTTGTGCCTTGGTGCTTTTCGCTCTTCCCCTGTTGAGAGCCTCTATACAGAAGCGAATGTTCCATCCTTGTCTGATCGCCGTGATGCCCATTGCCTTCGCTACTATGTACGCTCTCACGATCTACACAATCCTTCCATTTATAGAATGGTCACCGATATTAGTAGACATTCTTTATTCGTTCGCCGCCCCTGTTTGCTCCGTCCCTTTTCTCTTCGCCTACATTCACTCTTGTCTTCCCTTCAGTTACCACCTTTATATGTTCATGTAGCATCTCACTTTTCCCTACCCCCCTGGGAAGTTCCAGCTGTTCGGGTCTGTTCTTTCTCACTCCCTTGCTCGAAAGCTCAACTGCCTACGGTGGCTTCCCGCTCTCTTTTTCTTGATCACTTCCACTCCCATTCTCATGCCACCGCTGTGTACACAGATGGCTCTAAGTCTTCAGACGGCGTCGGATTCGCAGCAGTGTTTCCGGACAGCGTCGTGCGGGGGCATTTACTATCTTCAGCTAGCATTTTTACTGCTGAACTGTATGCCATTCTTGCAGCACTTATTCGTATCGCATCTATGCCTGTGTCATCATTTGTAGTAGTCTCAGACTCCCTTAGTGCTCTACAGGCTATACGAAAATTTGATACATCTCATCCCCTAGTTCTCCGTATCCAACTTTGGCTACGCCGTATCTCTACCAAACATAAAGATATTGTTTTTTGTTGGGTCCCTGGTCATGTCGACGTACAGGGCAATGAACAGGCAGACACTGCTGCGCGGTCAGCAGTACATGACCTACCAATTTCCTATCGAGGTGTTCCATTTCTGGACTATTTTGCTGCAATAGCTACCCACCTTCGCACCCGTTGGCAACAACGTTGGTCAACTCTGCTCGGTAACAAACTTCATTCTATTAAACCGAGCATAGGTTACTGGCCGTCTTCTTGTCATCAGTGCCGAGGTTGGGAGACCACTCTCTCCCGCCTTCGCATTGGCCACACTCGTCTTACTCATGGGTATCTCATGGAGAGGCACCCTGTTCCTCTCTGTGAGCAGTGTCAAGTTCCAGTATCGATTAGCCACATTCTGTTAGACTGCCCTCTCTATCAACGAGCACGCAGAATTTACCTCCAACGTCGTCTTCGTTCTACTACTCTCTCTTTACCTTCCCTTCTTGCTGATGGACCCTCCTTTAATCCTGACTCTCTCATTGACTTCTTGACAACGACTGATTTACTCCACAAACTCTGATGATACTTTTCGCACTCCCCTCAGCCCTTTCTAGTTCAGTCTCTTGCTGCCCTTTACCCTTTCACCATCCACTACCCCGCTGTTATCCGTAACCTATTACTCATCCATCTCCCTTTTGCCACCTGATGCCCTCGCTTCCTTCCTGCCCTGCAGCGCTGTATAGTCCTAGTGGCTTAGCGCTTCTTTTTGATTATAATAACAATAATCTGGCACCTGTGGTGTTGCTGATACATAGGTTTGTGTCATCCTTCTCTGGCACCTGTGGTGTTGCTGATACATAGGTTTGTGTCATTCTTCTCTGGCACCTGTGGTGTTGCTGACACATAGGTTTGTGTCATCCTTCTCTGGCACCTGTGGTGTTGCTGATACATAGGTTTGTGTCATCCTTCTCTGGCAACTGTGGTGTTGCTGATACATAGGTTTGTGTCATCCTTCTCTGGCACCTGTGGTGTTGCTGATACATAGGTTTGTGTCATCCTTCTCTGGCACCTGTGGTGTTGCTGATACATAGGTTTGTGTCATCCTTCTCGGGCACCTGTGGTGTTGCTGATACATAGGTTTGTGTCATCCTTCTCTGGCACCTGTGGTGTTGCTGATACATAGGTTTGTGTCATCCTTCTCTGGCACCTGTGGTGTTTGCTGATACATAGATTTGTGTCATCCTTCTCTGGCAACTGTGGTCTTGCTGATACATAGGTTTGTGTTATCCTTCTCTGGCACCTGTGGTGTTGCTGAAACATAGGCTTGAGTCATTCTTCTCTGGCACCTGTGGTGTTGCTGATACATAGGTTTGTGTCATTATTCTCTGGCACCTGTGGTGTTGCTGATACATAGGTTTGTGTCATCCTTCTCTGGCACCTGTGGTGTTGCTGATACATAGGTTTGTGTCATCCTTCTCTGGCACCTGTGGTGTTGCTGATACATAGGTTTGTGTCATCCTTCTCTGGCACCTGTGGTGTTGCTGATACATAGGTTTGTGTCATCCTTCTCTGGCACCTGTGGTGTTGCTGATACATAGGTTTGTGTCATCCTTCTCTGGCACCTGTGGTGTTGCTGATACATAGGTTTGTGTCATCCTTCTCTGGCACCTGTGGTGTTGCTGATACATAGGTTTGTGTCATCCTTCTCTGGCACCTGTGGTGTTGCTGATACATAGGTTTGTGTCATCCATCTCGGGCAACTGTGGTGTTGCTGATACATAGGTTTGTGTCATTCTTCTCTGGCACATGTGGTGTTGCTGATACATAGGTTTGTGTCATCCTTCTCGGGCACCTGTGGTGTTGCTGATACATAGGTTTGTGTCATCCTTCTCTGGCACCTGTGGTGTTGCTGATACATAGGTTTGTGTCATCCTTCTCTGGCACCTGTGGTGTTGCTGATACATAGATTTGTGTCATCCTTCTCTGGCAACTGTGGTCTTGCTGATACATAGGTTTGTGTCATCCTTCTCTGGCACCTGTGGTGTTGCTGATACATAGGCTTGTGTCATTCTTCTCTGGCACCTGTGGTGTTGCTGATACATAGGTTTGTGTCATCCTTCTCTGGCACCTGTGGTGTTGCTGATACATAGGTTTGTGTCATCCTTCTCTGGCACCTGTGGTGTTGCTGATACATAGGTTTATGTCATCCTTCTCGGGCACCTGTGGTGTTGCTGATACATAGGTTTGTGTCATCCTTCTCTGGCACCTGTGGTGTTGCTGATACATAGGTTTGTGTCATCCTTCTCTGGCACCTGTGGTGTTGCTGATACATAGGTTTGTGTCATCCTTCTCGGGCACCTGTGGTGTTGCTGATACATAGGTTTGTGTCATCCTTCTCGGGCACCTGTGGTGTTGCTGATACATAGGTTTGTCTCATCCTTCTCTGGCACCTGTGGTGTTGCTGATACATAGGTTTGTGTCATTATTCTCGGGCACCTGTGGTGTTGCTGATACATAGGTTTGTGTCATCCTTCTCGGGCACCTGTGGTGTTGCTGATACATAGGTTTGTGTCATCCTTCTCTGGCACCTGTGGTGTTGCTGATACATAGGTTTGTGTCATCCTTCTCTGGCACCTGTGGTGTTGCTGATACATAGGTTTGTGTCATCCTTCTCTGGCACCTGTGGTGTTGCTGATACATAGGTTTGTGTCATCCTTCTCTGGCACCTGTGGTGTTGCTGATACATAGGTTTGTGTCATCCTTCTCAGGCACCTGTGGTGTTGCTGATACATAGGTTTGTGTCATCCTTCTCGGGCACCTGTGTTGTTGCTGATACATCGGTTTGTGTCATCCTTCTCGGGCACCTGTGGTGTTGCTGATACATAGGTTTGTGTCATCCTTCTCGGGCACCTGTCGTGTTGCTGATACGTAGGATTGTGTCATCCTTCTCTGGCACCTGTGGTGTTGCTGATACATAGGTTTGTGTCATCCTTCTCTGGCACCTGTGGTGTTGCTGATACATAGGTTTGTGTCATCCTTCTCTGGCACCTGTGGTGTTGCTGATACATAGGTTTGTGTCATTCTTCTCTGGCACCTGTGGTGTTGCTGATACATAGGTTTGTGTCATCCTTCTCGGGCACCTGTGGTGTTGCTGATACATAGGTTTGTCTCATCCTTCTCTGGCACCTGTGGTGTTGCTGATACATAGGTTTGTGTCATTATTCTCGGGCACCTGTGGTGTTGCTGATACATAGGTTTGTGTCATCCTTCTCTGGCACCTGTGGTGTTGCTGATACATAGGTTTGTGTCATCCTTCTCTGGCACCTGTGGTGTTGCTGATACATAGGTTTGTGTCATCCTTATCTGGCACCTGTGGTGTTGCTCATACATAGGTTTGTGTCATCCTTCTGTAGCACCTGTGGTGTTGCTGATACATAGGTTTGTGTCAACCTTCTCGGGCACCTGTCGTGTTGCTGATACATAGGTTTGTGTCATCCTTCTCTGGCACCTGTGGTGTTGCTGATACATAGGTTTGTGTCATCCTTCTCTGGCACCTGTGGTGTTGCTGATACATAGGTTTGTGTCATCCTTCTCTGGCACCTGTGGTGTTGCTGATACATAGGTTTGTGTCATCCTTCTCGGGCACCTGTGGTGTTGCTGATACATAGGTTTGTGTCATCCTTCTCGGGCACCTGTGGTGTTGCTGATACATCGGTTTGTGTCATCCTTCTCGGGCACCTGTGGTGTTGCTGATACATAGGTTTGTGTCATCCTTCTCGGGCACCTGTCGTGTTGCTGATACGTAGGATTGTGTCATCCTTCTCTGGCACCTGTGGTGTTGCTGATACTTAGGTTTGTGTCATCCTTCTCTGGCACCAGTGGTGTTGCTGATACATAGGTTTGTGTCATCCTTCTCTGGCACCTGTGGTGTTGCTGATACATAGGTTTGTGTCATTCTTCTCTGGCACCTGTGGTGTTGCTGACACATAGGTTTGTGTCATCCTTCTCTGGCACCTGTGGTGTTGCTGATACATAGGTTTGTGTCATCCTTCTCTGGCAACTGTGGTGTTGCTGATACATAGGTTTGTGTCATCCTTCTCTGGCACCTGTGGTGTTGCTGATACATAGGTTTGTGTCATCCTTCTCGGGCAACTGTGGTGTTGCTGATACATAGGTTTGTGTCATCCTTCTCGGGCAACTGTGGTGTTGCTGATACATAGGTTTGTGTCATCCTTCTCTGGCACCTGTGGTGTTGCTGATACAAAGGTTTGTGTCATCCTTCTCTGGCACCTGTGGTGTTGCTGATACATAGGTTTGTGTCATCCTTCTCTGGCACCTGTGGTGTTGCTGATACATAGGTTTGTGTCATCCTTCTCTGGCAACTGTGGTGTTGCTGATACATAGGTTTGTGTCATCCTTCTCTGGCACCTGTGGTGTTGCTGATACATAGGCTTGTGTCATCCTTCTCTGGCACCTGTGGTGTTGCTGATACATAGGTTTGTGTCATCCTTCTCTGGCACCTGTGGTGTTGCTGATACATAGGTTTGTGTCATCCTTCTCTGGCACCTGTGGTGTTGCTGATACATAGGTTTGTGTCATCCTTCTCTGGCACCTGTGGTGTTGCTGATACATAGGTTTGTGTCATCCTTCTCTGGCACCTGTGGTGTTGCTGATACATAGGTTTGTGTCATCCTTCTCTGGCACCTGTGGTGTTGCTGATACATAGGTTTGTGTCATCCTTCTCGGGCACCTGTGGTGTTGCTGATACATAGGTTTGTCTCATCCTTCACTGGCACCTGTGGTGTTGCTGATACATAGGTTTGTGTCATCCTTCTCTGGCACCTGTGGTGATGCTGATACATAGGTTTGTGTCATCCTTCTCTGGCACCTGTGGTGTTGCTGACACATAGGTTTGTGTCATCCTTATCTGGCACCTGTGGTGTCGCGGATACATAGGTTTGTGTCATCCTTCTCTAGCACCTGTGGTGTTGCTGATACATAGGTTTGTGTCATCCTTCTCGGGCACCTGTCGTGTTGCTGATACATAGGTTTGTGTCATCCTTCTCTGGCACCTGTGGTGTTGCTGATACATAGGTTTGTGTCATCCTTCTCTGGCACCTGTGGTGTTGCTGATACATAGGTTTGTGTCATCCTTCTCTGGCACCTGTGGTGTTGCTGATACATAGGTTTGTGTCATCCTTCTTGGGCACCTGTGGTGTTGCTGATACATAGGTTTGTGTCATCCTTCTCGGGCACCTGTGGTGTTGCTGATACATCGGTTTGTGTCATCCTTCTCGGGCACCTTTGGTGTTGCTGATACATAGGTTTGTGTCATCCTTCTCGGGCACCTGTCGTGTTGCTGATACGTAGGATTGTGTCATCCTTCTCTGGCACCTGTGGTGTTGCTGATACATAGGTTTGTGTCATCCTTCACTGGCACCTCTGGTGTTGCTGATACATAGGTTTGTGTCATCCTTCTCTGGCACCTGTGGTGTTGCTGATACATAGGTTTGTGTCATCCTTCTCTGGCACCTGTGGTGTTGCTGATACATAGGTTTGTGTCATCCTTCTCTGGCACCTGTGGTGTTGCTGATACATAGGTTTGTGTCATCCTTCATTGGCACCTGTGGTGTTGCTGATACATAGGTTTGTGTTATCCTTCTCTGGCACCTGTGGTGTTGCTGATACATAGGTTTGTGTCATCCTTCTCTGGCACCTGTGGTGTTGCTGATACATAGGTTTGTGTCATCCTTCTCTGGCACCTGTGGTGTTGCTGATACATAGGTTTGTGTCATACTTCTCGGGCACCTGTGGTGTTGCTGATACATAGGTTTGTGTCATCCTTCTCTGGCACCTGTGGTGTTGCTGATACATAGGTTTGTGTCATCCTTCTCTGGCACCTGTGGTGTTGCTGATACATAGGTTTGTGTCATCCTTCTCGGGCGCCTGTGGTGTTGCTGATGCATAGGTTTGTGTCATCCTTCTCTGGCACCTGTGGTGTTGCTGATACATAGGTTGGTGTCATCCTTCTCTGGCACCTGTGGTGTTGCTGATACATAGATTTGTGTCATCCTTCTCTGGCACCTGTGGTGTTGCTGATACATAGGTTTGTGTCATCCTTCTCGGGCACCTGTGGTGTTGCTGATACATAGGTTTGTGTCATCCTTCTCTGGCACCTGTGGTGTTGCTGATACGTAGGTTTGTGTCATCCTTCTCGGGCACCTGTGGTGTTGCTGATACATAGGTTTGTGTCATCCTTCTCGGGCACCTGTGGTGTTGCTGATACATAGGTTTGTGTCATCCTTCTCTGGCACCTGTGGTGTTGCTGATACATATGTTTGTGTCATCCTTCTCTAGCACCTGTGGTGTTGCTGATACATAGGTTTGTGTCATCCTTCTCGGGCACCTGTCGTGTTGCTGATACATAGGTTTGTGTCATCCTTCTCCGGCACCTGTGGTGTTGCTGATACATAGGTTTGTGTCATCCTTCTCTGGCACCTGTGGTGTTGCTGATACATAGGTTTGTGTCATCCTTCTCTGGCACATGTGGTATTGCTGATACATAGGTTTGTGTCATACTTCTCGGGCACCTGTGGTGTTGCTGATACAAAGGTTTGTGTCATCCTTCTCTGGCACCTGTGATGTTGCTGATACATAGGTTTGTGTCATCCTTCTCTGGCACCTTTGGTGTTGCTGATATATAGGTTTGTGACATCCTTCTCTGGCACCTGTGGTGTTGCTGATACATAGGTTTGTGTCATCCTTCTCGGGCACCTGTCGTGTTGCTGATACATAGGTTTGTGTCATCCTTCTCGGGCACCTGTGGTGTTGCTGATACATAGGTTTGTCATCCTTCTCTGCCACATGTGGTGTTGCTGATACATAGGTTTGTGTCATCCTTCTCGGGCACCTGTGGTGTTGCTGATACATAGGTTTGTGTCATCCTTCTCTGGCACCTGTGGTGTTGCTGATACATAGGTTTGTGTCATCCTTCTCTGGCACCTGTGGTGTTACTGGTACATAGGTTTGTGTCATCCTTCTCTGACACCTGTGGTGTTGCTGATACATAGGTTTGTGTCATCCTTCTCTGGCACCTGTGGTGTTGCTGATACAAAGGTTTGTGTCATCCTTCTCGGGCACCTGTGGTGTTGCTGATACATAGGTTTGTGTCATCCTTCTCGGGCACCTGTGGTGTTGCTGATACATAGGTTTGTGTCATCCTTCTCTGGCACCTGTGGTGTTGCTGATACATAGGTTTGTGTCATCCTTCTCGGGCACCTGTGGTGTTGCTGATACATAGGTTTGTGTCATCCTTCTCTAGCACCTGTGGTGTTGCTGATACATAGGTTTGTGTCATCCTTCTCGGGCACCTGTGGTGTTGCTGATACATAGGTTTGTGTCATCCTTCTCGGGCACTTGTGGTGTTGCTGATACATAGGTTTGTGTCATCGTTCTCTGGCACCTGTGGTGTTGCTGATACATAGGTTTGTCATCCTTCTCGGGCACCTGTGTTGTTGCTGATACATAGGTTTGTGTCATCCTTCTCGGGCACCTGTGGTGTTGCTGATATATAGGTTTGTGTCATCCTTCTCTGGCACCTGTGGTGTTGCTGATACATAGGTTTGTGTCATCCCTCTCGGGCACCTGTGGTGTTGCTGATACATAGGTTTGTGTCATCCTTCTCTGGCACCTGTGGTGTTGTTGATACATAGGTTTGTGTCATCCTTCTCTGGCACCTGTGGTGTTGCTGATACATGGGTTTGTGTCATCCTTCTCGGACACCTGTGGTGTTGCTGATACATAGGTTTGTGTCATCCTTCTCGGGCACCTGTGGTGCTGCTGATACATAGGTTTGTGTCATCCTTCTCGGGTACCTGTGGTGTTGCTGATACATAGGTTTGTGTCATCCTTCTCTGGCACCTGTGGTGTTGCTGATACATAGGTTTGTGTCATCCTTCTCTGGCACCTGTGGTGTTGCTGATACAAAGGTTTGTGTCATCCTTCTCGGGCACCTGTGGTGTTGCTGATACATAGGTTTGTGTCATCCTTCTCGGGCACCTGTGGTGTTGCTGATACATAGGTTTGTGTCATCCTTCTCGGGCACCTGTGGCGTTGCTGATACATAGGTTTGTGTCATCCTTCTCTAGCACCTGTGGTGTTGCTGATACATAGGTTTGTGTCATCCTTCTCTGGCACCTGTGGTGTTGCTGATACATAGGTTTGTGTCATCCTTCTCGGGCACCTGTGGTGTTGCTGATACATAGGTTTGTGTCATCCTTCTCTGGCACCTGTGGTGTTGCTGATACATAGGTTTGTGTCATCCTTCTCGGGCACCTGTGGTGTTGCTGATACATAGGTTTGTGTCATCCTTCTCTGGCACCTGTGGTGTTGCTGATACATAGGTTTGTGTCATCCTTCTCTGGCACCTGTGGTGTTGCTGATACATAGGTTTGTGTCATCCTTCTCTGGCACCTGTGGTGTTGCTGATACATAGGTTTGTGTCATCCTTCTCTGGCACCTGTGGTGTTGCTGACCATGGCATCCTTCTCACCTGTGCATACATAGGTTTGTGTCATCCTTCTCTGGTGTTGTGATACATAGGTTTGTGTCATCCTTCTCTGGCACCTGTGGTGTTGCTGATACATAGGTTTGTGTCATCCTTCTCTGGCACCTGTGGTGTTGCTGATACATAGGTTTGTGTCATCCTTCTCTGGCACCTGTGGTGTTGCTGATACATAGGTTTGTGTCATCCTTCTCTGGCACCTGTGGTGTTGCTGATACATAGGTTTGTGTCATCCTTCTCTGGCACCTGTGGTGTTGCTGATACATAGGTTTGTGTCATCCTTCTCTGGCACCTGTGGTGTTGCTGATACATAGGTTTGTGTCATCCTTCTCTGGCACCTGTGGTGTTGCTGATACATAGGTTTGTGTCATCCTTCTCTGGCACCTGTGGTGTTGCTGATACATAGGTTTGTGTCATCCTTCTCTGGCACCTGTGGTGTTGCTGATACATAGGTTTGTGTCATCCTTCTCTGGCACCTGTGGTGTTGCTGATACATAGGTTTGTGTCATCCTTCTCTGGCACCTGTGGTGTTGCTGATACATAGGTTTGTGTCATCCTTCTCTGGCACCTGTGGTGTTGCTGATACATAGGTTTGTGTCATCCTTCTCTGGCACCTGTGGTGTTGCTGATACATAGGTTTGTGTCATCCTTCTCTGGCACCTGTGGTGTTGCTGATACATAGGTTTGTGTCATCCTTCTCGGGCACCTGTGGTGTTGCTGATACATAGGTTTGTGTCATCCTTCTCTGGCACCTGTGGTGTTGCTGATACATAGGTTTGTGTCATCCTTCTCTGGCACCTGTGGTGTTGCTGATACATAGGTTTGTGTCATCCTTCTCTGGCACCTGTGGTGTTGCTGATACATAGGTTTGTGTCATCCTTCTCTGGCACCTGTGGTGTTGCTGATACATAGGTTTGTGTCATCCTTCTCTGGCACCTGTGGTGTTGCTGATACATAGGTTTGTGTCATCCTTCTCGGGCACCTGTGGTGTTGCTGATACATAGGTTTGTGTCATCCTTCTCTGGCACCTGTGGTGTTGCTGATACATAGGTTTGTGTCATCCTTCTCTGGCACCTGTGGTGTTGCTGATACATAGGTTTGTGTCATCCTTCTCGGGCACCTGTGGTGTTGCTGATACATAGGTTTGTGTCATCCTTCTCTGGCACCTGTGGTGTTGCTGATACATAGGTTTGTGTCATCCTTCTCTGGCACCTGTGGTGTTGCTGATACATAGGTTTGTGTCATCCTTCTCTGGCACCTGTGGTGTTGCTGATACATAGGTTTGTGTCATCCTTCTCTGGCACCTGTGGTGTTGCTGATACATAGGTTTGTGTCATCCTTCTCGGGCACCTGTGGTGTTGCTGATACATAGGTTTGTGTCATCCTTCTCTGGCACCTGTGGTGTTGCTGATACATAGGTTTGTGTCATCCTTCTCTGGCACCTGTGGTGTTGCTGATACATAGGTTTGTGTCATCCTTCTCTGGCACCTGTGGTGTTGCTGATACATAGGTTTGTGTCATCCTTCTCGGGCACCTGTGGTGTTGCTGATACATAGGTTTGTGTCATCCTTCTCTGGCACCTGTGGTGTTGCTGATACATAGGTTTGTGTCATCCTTCTCTGGCACCTGTGGTGTTGCTGATACATAGGTTTGTGTCATCCTTCTCGGGCACCTGTGGTGTTGCTGATACATAGGTTTGTGTCATCCTTCTCTGGCACATCCTTCTCGGGCACCTGTGTGGTGTTGCTGATACATAGGTTTGTGTCATCCTTCTCGGGCACCTGTGGTGTTGCTGATACATAGGTTTGTGTCATCCTTCTCTGGCACCTGTGGTGTTGCTGATACATAGGTTTGTGTCATCCTTCTCGGGCACCTGTGGTGTTGCTGATACATAGGTTTGTGTCATCCTTCTCTGGCACCTGTGGTGTTGCTGATACATAGGTTTGTGTCATCCTTCTCTGGCACCTGTGGTGTTGCTGATACATAGGTTTGTGTCATCCTTCTCTGGCACCTGTGGTGTTGCTGATACATAGGTTTGTGTCATCCTTCTCTGGCACCTGTGGTGTTGCTGATACATAGGTTTGTGTCATCCTTCTCGGGCACCTGTGGTGTTGCTGATACATAGGTTTGTGTCATCCTTCTCTGGCACCTGTGGTGTTGCTGATACATAGGTTTGTGTCATCCTTCTCTGGCACCTGTGGTGTTGCTGATACATAGGTTTGTGTCATCCTTCTCTGGCACCTGTGGTGTTGCTGATACATAGGTTTGTGTCATCCTTCTCTGGCACCTGTGGTGTTGCTGATACATAGGTTTGTGTCATCCTTCTCGGGCACCTGTGGTGTTGCTGATACATAGGTTTGTGTCATCCTTCTCTGGCACCTGTGGTGTTGCTGATACATAGGTTTGTGTCATCCTTCTCTGGCACCTGTGGTGTTGCTGATACATAGGTTTGTGTCATCCTTCTCTGGCACCTGTGGTGTTGCTGATACATAGGTTTGTGTCATCCTTCTCTGGCACCTGTGGTGTTGCTGATACATAGGTTTGTGTCATCCTTCTCGGGCACCTGTGGTGTTGCTGATACATAGGTTTGTGTCATCCTTCTCGGGCACCTGTGGTGTTGCTGATACATAGGTTTGTGTCATCCTTCTCGGGCACCTGTGGTGTTGCTGATACATAGGTTTGTGTCATCCTTCTCTAGCACCTGTGGTGTTGCTGATACATAGGTTTGTGTCATCCTTCTCTGGCACCTGTGGTGTTGCTGATACATAGGTTTGTGTCATCCTTCTCTGGCACCTGTGGTGTTGCTGATACATAGGTTTGTGTCATCCTTCTCTGGCACCTGTGGTGTTGCTGATACATAGGTTTGTGTCATCCTTCTCTGGCACCTGTGGTGTTGCTGATACATAGGTTTGTGTCATCCTTCTCTGGCACCTGTGGTGTTGCTGATACATAGGTTTGTGTCATCCTTCTCTGGCACCTGTGGTGTTGCTGATACATAGGTTTGTGTCATCCTTCTCTGGCACCTGTGGTGTTGCTGATACATAGGTTTGTGTCATCCCTCTCGGGCACCTGTGGTGTTGCTTATACATAGGTTTGTGTCATCCTTCTCTGGCACCTGTGGTGTTGCTGATACATGGGTTTGTGTCATCCTTCTCGGACACCTGTGGTGTTGCTGATACATAGGTTTGTGTCATCCTTCTTGGGCACCTGTGGTGCTGCTGATACATAGGTTTGTGTCATCCTTCTCGGGTACCTGTGGTGTTGCTGATACAAAGGTTTGTGTCATCCTTCTCTGGCACCTGTGGTGTTGCTGATACATAGGTTTGTGTCATCCTTCTCTGGCACCTGTGGTGTTGCTGATACATAGGTTTGTGTCATCCTTCTCTGGCACCTGTGGTGTTGCTGATACATAGGTTTGTGTCATCCTTCTCTGGCACCTGTGGTGTTGCTGATACATAGGTTTGTGTCATCCTTCTCTGGCACCTGTGGTGTTGCTGATACATAGGTTTGTGTCATCCTTCTCTGGCACCTGTGGTGTTGCTGATACATAGGTTTGTGTCATCCTTCTCGTGTGTTGTTGCTGATACATAGGTTTGTGTCATCCTTCTCTGGCACCTGTGGTGTTGCTGATACATAGGTTTGTGTCATCCTTCTCTGGCACCTGTGGTGTTGCTGATACATAGGTTTGTGTCATCCTTCTCTGGCACCTGTGGTGTTGCTGATACATAGGTTTGTGTCATCCTTCTCTGGCACCTGTGGTGTTGCTGATACATAGGTTTGTGTCATCCTTCTCTGGCACCTGTGGTGTTGCTGATACATAGGTTTGTGTCATCCTTCTCTGGCACCTGTGGTGTTGCTGATACATAGGTTTGTGTCATCCTTCTCTGGCACCTGTGGTGTTGCTGATACATAGGTTTGTGTCATCCTTCTCTGGCACCTGTGGTGTTGCTGATACATAGGTTTGTGTCATCCTTCTCTGGCACCTGTGGTGTTGCTGATACATAGGTTTGTGTCATCCTTCTGGCACCTGTGATGTTGCTGATACATAGGTTTGTGTCATCCTTCTCTGGCACCTGTGGTGTTGCTGATACATAGGTTTGTGTCATCCTTCTCTGGCACCTGTGGTGTTGCTGATACATAGGTTTGTGTCATCCTTCTCTGGCACCTGTGGTGTTGCTGATACATAGGTTTGTGTCATCCTTCTCTGGCACCTGTGGTGTTGCTGATACATAGGTTTGTGTCATCCTTCTCTGGCACCTGTGGTGTTGCTGATACATAGGTTTGTGTCATCCTTCTCTGGCACCTGTGGTGTTGCTGATACATAGGTTTGTGTCATCCTTCTCTGGCACCTGTGGTGTTGCTGATACATAGGTTTGTGTCATCCTTCTCTGGCACCTGTGGTGTTGCTGATACATAGGTTTGTGTCATCCTTCTCTGGCACCTGTGGTGTTGCTGATACATAGGTTTGTGTCATCCTTCTCTGGCACCTGTGGTGTTGCTGATACATAGGTTTGTGTCATCCTTCTCTGGCACCTGTGGTGTTGCTGATACATAGGTTTGTGTCATCCTTCTCTGGCACCTGTGGTGTTGCTGATACATAGGTTTGTGTCATCCTTCTCTGGCACCTGTGGTGTTGCTGATACATAGGTTTGTGTCATCCTTCTCTGGCACCTGTGGTGTTGCTGATACATAGGTTTGTGTCATCCTTCTCTGGCACCTGTGGTGTTGCTGATACATAGGTTTGTGTCATCCTTCTCTGGCACCTGTGGTGTTGCTGATACATAGGTTTGTGTCATCCTTCTCTGGCACCTGTGGTGTTGCTGATACATAGGTTTGTGTCATCCTTCTCTGGCACCTGTGGTGTTGCTGATACATAGGTTTGTGTCATCCTTCTCTGGCACCTGTGGTGTTGCTGATACATAGGTTTGTGTCATCCTTCTCTGGCACCTGTGGTGTTGCTGATACATAGGTTTGTGTCATCCTTCTCTGGCACCTGTGGTGTTG
The DNA here is from genome assembly GCF_038502225.1 of Cherax quadricarinatus. NCBI lineage: Eukaryota > Metazoa > Arthropoda > Malacostraca > Decapoda > Parastacidae > Cherax > Cherax quadricarinatus. The sequence continues at coordinate 10,844 of NW_027199602.1, read as the reverse complement.
CTGATACATAGGTTTGTGTCATCCTTCTCTGGCACCTGTGGTGTTGCTGATACATAGGTTTGTGTCATCCTTCTCTGGCACCTGTGGTGTTGCTGATACATAGGTTTGTGTCATCCTTCTCTGGCACCTGTGGTGTTGCTGATACATAGGTTTGTGTCATCCTTCTCGGGCACCTGTGGTGTTGCTGATACATAGGTTTGTGTCATCCTTCTCTGGCACCTGTGGTGTTGCTGATACATAGGTTTGTGTCATCCTTCTCTGGCACCTGTGGTGTTGCTGATACATAGGTTTGTGTCATCCTTCTCGGGCACCTGTGGTGTTGCTGATACATAGGTTTGTGTCATCCTTCTCTGGCACCTGTGGTGTTGCTGATACATAGGTTTGTGTCATCCTTCTCTGGCACCTGTGGTGTTGCTGATACATAGGTTTGTGTCATCCTTCTCTGGCACCTGTGGTGTTGCTGATACATAGGTTTGTGTCATCCTTCTCTGGCACCTGTGGTGTTGCTGATACATAGGTTTGTGTCATCCTTCTCTGGCACCTGTGGTGTTGCTGATACATAGGTTTGTGTCATCCTTCTCTGGCACCTGTGGTGTTGCTGATACATAGGTTTGTGTCATCCTTCTCGGGCACCTGTGGTGTTGCTGATACATAGGTTTGTGTCATCCTTCTCGGGCACCTGTGGTGTTGTTGATACATAGGTTTGTGTCATCCTTCTCGGGCACCTCCTTCTCGGGCACCTGGTGTTGCTGATACATAGGTTTGTGTCATCCTTCTCGGGCACCTGTGGTGTTGTTGATACATAGGTTTGTGTCATCCTTCTCGGGCACCTGTGGTGTTGTGATACATAGGTTTGTGTCACAAAATAAGGAAAGTGCGAATATCTGATCAGAATAGTAATAACCTTAGAGGGACTAGTAAGTACGTACAAGAGAAATACATAGTTCAATTTCTGTGACTTCTATTTGGTTAATATCAGATGCAGTACGACACCGTCCCGGCAAGAACCACGATCACCATTTTGCTGCCAGATAAGCAAGTATCATTTATTATGTGATAGCAATTTCAGTCCCAGAACTCCAGGTATCCTGCCATACATGGACGTTAAAGATCCACTAACCCGTAGAAAGTCTTGAAAACCAGAAATTGAGTCATTAGCATTCAGTACGGGACAGAAATTGATACCATGCAACTGTCGAGGCGTGTGAGAAAGTAAGTTTTAGCAAGACTCCGTGAGTACAAGAGTAATTAGTCAGCAGCGTTCAACAATACCCTAGATAGGGAATAGTTGCATAATAGTAAATACAAGCTAGGAATGCGTTATGTCTCAAAGGCCTAACACAGCTAAATCAGGAAGAGGGGATAGGGTAGTAACGGCAGGTGCTCATGTACGGAAGACGTATATCACCTACACCTACATGCGTGTGCACACACACAAAACTATTAATCACAACCAAATGACCGAATACATGTGTGTGTACAGAGAGGGAGAGAGGGAGAGGGAGGGAGAGAGAGGGAGAGAGGGAGAGGGAGGGAGAGAGGGAGAGAGGGAGAGGGCGGGAGGGAGGGAGGCAGGCAGGCAGGCAGGCAGAGAGGCAGGCAGGCAGGCAGAGAGGCAGGCAGGCAGGCAGGCAGAGAGGCAGGCAGGCAGGCAGGCAGGCAGGCAGGCAGGCAGAGAGGCAGGCAGGCAGGCAGGCAGGCAGGCAGGCAGGCAGGCAGGCAGGCAGGCAGGCAGGCAGGCAGGCAGGCAGGCAGGCAGGCAGGCAGAGAGGCAGGCAGGCAGGCAGGCAGGCAGGCAGGCAGGCAGGCAGGCAGGCAGACAGGCAGGCAGACAGGCAGGCAGGCAGGCAGACAGGCAGGCAGGCAGGCAGGCAGGCAGGCAGGCAGGCAGGCAGGCAGGCAGGCAGGCAGGCAGGCAGGCAGGCAGGCAGGCAGGCAGGCAGGCAGACAGGCAGGCAGGCAGGCAGGCAGGCAGGCAGGCAGGCAGGCAGGCAGGCAGGCAGGCAGGCAGGCAGGCAGGCAGGCAGGCAGGCAGGCAGGCAGGCAGGCAGGCAGGCAGGCAGGCAGGCAGGCAGGCAGGCAGGCAGGCAGACAGGCAGGCAGGCAGGCAGGCAGGCAGGCAGGCAGGCAGGCAGGCAGGCAGGCAGGCAGGCAGGCAGGCAGGCAGGCAGGCAGGCAGGCAGGCAGGCAGGCAGGCAGGCAGGCAGGCAGAGGCAGGCAGGCAGGCAGGCAGGCAGGCAGGCAGAGAGGCAGGCAGGCAGGCAGGCAGAGAGGCAGGCAGGCAGGCAGGCAGGCAGGCAGGCAGGTAGGCAGGCAGGCAGAGAGGCAGGCAGGTAGGCAGGCAGGTAGGAAGGCAGGCAGAGAGGCAGGCAGGCAGGCAGGCAGAGCGAGGAGAAGGCTGGAGGCAGTGGAAATGTCATGTCTGAGAGCAATGTGTGGTGTGAATATAATGCAGAGAATTCGTAGTTTGGAAGTTAGGAGGAGGTGCGGGATTACCAAAACTGTTATCCAGAGGGCTGAGGAAGGGTTGTTGAGGTGGTTCGGACATGTGGAGAGAATGGAGCGAAACAGAATAACTTCAAGAGTGTATCAGTCTGTAGTGGAAGGAAGGCGGGGTAGGGGTCGGCCTAGGAAAGGTTGGAGGGAGGGGGTAAAGGAGGTTTTGTGTGCGAGGGGCTTGGACTTCCAGCAGGCATGCGTGAACGTGTTTGATAGGAGTGAATGGAGACAAATGGTTTTTAATACTTGACGTGCTGTTGGAGTGTGAGCAAAGTAACATTTATGAAGGGGTTCAGGGAAACCGGCAGGCCGGACTTGAGTCCTGGAGATGGGAAGTACAGTGCCTGCACTCTGAAGGAGGGGTGTTAATGTTGCAGTTTAAAAACTGTAGTGTAAAGCACCCTTCTGGCAAGACAGTGATGGAGTGAATGATGGTGAAAGTTTTTCTTTTTCGGGCCACCCTGCCTTGGTGGGAATCGGCCAGGGTGATAATAAAAAAAAATAAATGAAGTTAACGAGGAGAATTAAATCGGATGAGGATCAGGCAGGACTACAAAGAGACCTGGATATGCTGCAAGCCTGCTCCACCGACTGGCTCCTCGAATTTAACCCCACCAAGTGCAAAGTGATTATCAAATGGTATACAATACCGACAGGTTGGTAGATAAGACACATAGACAACATTTAGGAAACTTTATTCCGAAACGTTTCACCTATCCAGTAGGCTTCTTCAGTCGAATACAGAAAGTAGGCAGGAGCAGTAGAGATGAGAACACGATGTAATCAGTTCATCACCCTTGAAGTCGTAGATTTGAGGTTGTCAGTCCCTCAGCCTGAAGAAGTTCTGTTCCAAAGTCTGGAACTAACTAGTTCCAGACAACCAGCACACATGTATGGTTTACCAAAGACCCATAAACACAATATTCCTCTCAGACCAATCACGTCAGGAATAGGCAGTGCTCCACACAAACTAGCCGGAGTTCTTGCCAAAAATCTTTCCTGCCTTCTGGGGACCATCAGCCCCGCTCATCTTAAACACTCAGGCGACCTTCTCAACCGCATCCGAAACCTCTCCATCCGTAACAAGAAACTAAGCAGTTTGGATGTGACTTCCCTCTTCACAAAAGTACCTACCAAAAAAGCCATCGAGGTTCTACGACGTAAAGTCAATCAGGACCTTAATCTTACTCTACCTCCCGGAGATTTTGTTGACTTGATTGAACTCTGTGTTAATTTCAACTGTTTTTCTTTCAAAAACAAGCTCTACAAACAAACCTACGGCATGGGAATGGGGTCCCCCATCAGTGCCGTTCTAGCCAACTTATACATGGAACACCTAGAGTCCGAACACTTCGCTAACATCATCCCTTCAAGCGTCACTTGGTTACGTTACGTGGACGATGTCCTCGTAATAACTCCCAAACGCTTTGATGTACGGAATCTTCAGGCAAGGCTCAACGCAGTTGAACCGGCGATCCAGTTTACACTAGAAGAAGAGTCAAATGACAAGCTACCTTTCCTCGACGACCTCATTCACAAAGTAGACAACAACCTAAGATTTCAAGTTTATCGGAAACCCACCAATAAAAATGATCTCACACACTTCTATTCCAGTCAAGATACCAAGACCAAAAGAGGCATCATCATCGGGTTTTTCCTAAGAGCATACCGAATTTGTAGTCCTGAGTTTCTTGACGAGGAATGTACATACATTCACCAAACATTCACTGAGTTACATTTGCCTTCTTTTTTCGTCAAAGACTGCAAGAAAAGAGCTCTTCAGATCATTAATTCTCCACGCATCAACACCACTCCCAACAAAGTTATAATTCTTCCCAACAGCCAGGTTGCACTAAACGTCTCAAAAGTACTCTCACAAGCTAACATCAGAGTCGCCATCGCTTCTAGCACTTCAATAAAGGATCTAACCAGGACAAAATCCAAGCACCACGAACCAGTCAATGCAGGAGTTTACACTATACCCTGTGGAGGCTGTGACAAGATCTACGTAGGTGAAACAGCAAGAACCCTCGACACCCGCCTCAATGAACACATTTACGCATGTAGGAACGATAACTTGAACAACGCCTGTGTACAACACCGAAATTCCACCAATCATCTCATGAAATTTAGAGACGCCCAATTAGTGATTAAAGAAACTAATTTCCGCAGACGCAAGTGCCTCGAATCAGCACTGATCGCTGTTTCGAATACAATTAAACAAAACAACGGCAGCTTCACCATCTCCGAAGTCTTAGCAAGAATCCTCCTGAAAACAGTAAACCCTGCCATCACATAGTCTCTCCTGTTATACTACACAAGGCACATTACAGAGAGTGAACACTGAAACTACCTGCCTCTTTCCAGTCTATATTTGTCCAACCTATTTTTATGTTACCCAAGTAATAGCTTTTATATCCTTTTACTCATGTACGAATTAATTGCTCTACCATATTGTATTATTTTTGTCACTACTACTACTACTACTACTACTACTACTACTACTACTACTACTACTACTACCACTAGTGAACATCGATATGGTACCTCACTAATATTGCACCTCACTCTGAGCCTTTATATACCCTCTGTGTCCATGTATTGTTTGCAAAACTGGACAAGATTCTGACGTCTCAATCACCTGCAGAACTCAAGACATCCATCGAGACGCAAAATACTTGGGCTACTGTTGACAGCATCACAAAAATCCCGAATGCATCGTCCATGCTCAAGGTCACCTTCACCGACGTTAACATGGCTGCCACTGCACTGAACGAAGGTCTTGCTGTTTACTACTACTACATCAGTCCAACCTACATCGAAGCAGAGAGATATCAGTACATCCAACACTGCTGGAACTGTTATTCTTACCATCACACCACCAAAGCATGTCCAGTAAAAGACAAGAAGTTCTGCACTACATGTGGTAGTGAGGGACACACCTTCAGTTCCTGCACCGCTGCTACTCCACCACAACCATCGTGCTTAAACTGTAAGAGCAACGACCACCATACACTGGCAGCAAAATGTCCTACACGAAAGGATATTGTGAAGAAAACACAAGAAGCTGCAAAGAAAAAACCTACTAGCAACACACCAACGTATGCAGCAATTGCAAAGATCCACGCTAACACTACGAAATTACTTCAAGCTACTACTCAGCCAGCCTCCACCATCATCACTCCTCCAGCTTGTGACGTAACCAAGATCCACTACTGTCTAATATACGCTCACATGCAAAATATGGCTGTACCTGGATCTTTTAACTCTACCATCAACGAGTTATTTGCACTAAATAATATGCCATCATTCAGATTCCCAGCATCTCCACCTTCGGAAGAAATACTAAAATTCACCAAGGACCTACTCAACACCTCTACGCATGCAGCTCCAACACCATCAACAAAAAGTGACGTCACTCCAACAACGTCCAATGAGAAGCCTCCATCGCCTCCACTCCTGAACGACACCGACCAATCAGAAGCCATTCCATCAGAAACATCCTCTCATTCGTCCATAGAAGATGAAGAAGTTGAAGTGGAAAATGTACATTCACCAGCACCAACACTACTATCCGAAGACCCAACACTTACTGAACCATTTCAATATAAAGATTATCTTGATTGGCATGGAATATATTTCTTTACCACAGACAATTATCCTCAAGACATGGAGCCAGCTGAACTCAAATCTCACCTCATCCAAAAAACAGTCAAGTTTGTTGTAGATACCGACACTGCTTGTGGAACTGAACTTTCAGACCTTATAAAGCATGCTGAAAACTTAATCGAAAACCCTAAATATCGACACTCGTTAACTCGTCTCTTAAAAATTCCTCTCCAACGATTTAAACGTATTGAAAATGGAACACCACTCAGTTACTTCGAAAAACAGAAAAAAACACCACAAGTCTAGATAACCACCAAGCCATTATGAAATGACCAATCAACGTTAAGCTCCTCCCTTGTCGCCTGCAGCCACCAATCACCATCAAGAAGCAGTAATCTTCCATCCAGCAAGTTGCAGTCAGCTCCTACAGAGTTCCTGTTGTCTCTACGTCGTCTTTTATCATTGTTATCCAGGCTTAGCAGTTGGGTTTAGTCCTGACTCTTCTCTCTTCGACTCAAGACATTCCTCTCACCGTCTATTCTTCGCACTGTCCCCACTTGCCCCTCGCCCCTCGTGGGTCCTTACCTGTGAGTCCTATCCTATCCTATCCTTGTTTGCAATGGCTTGATAAAGCTCCTGGAGAGCGAAACGTTGCCACAATAAAATGTCACATTAGTTGCACTTGTGTCCTTTTACTTTACATATTGTCGGTAATTCTACCAACCTTATTACAAGAGAGACATTCTTCAGTAATTCCACAAAACATGAAAAATAAAACTGTCACATTAAAACTTACACTCCATAAAATTAAGGAAAAACCTGAAGAATGAGACACTTATTTAACATATGGGAATATTTATTGACTGATGAATCCACTGTGGTTTAGCGCTTCTTTTTGATTATAAGAATAATAATAATACCTTACTACTAGACTGTGCCATTTTAACCAGCTCTACCTTACTACTAGACTGTGCCATTTTAACCAGCTCTACCTTACTATTAGACTGTGCCATTTTAACCAGCTCTACCTTACTACTAGACTGTGCCATTTTAACCAGCTCTACCTTACTACTAGACTGTGCCATTTTAACCAGCTCTACCTTACTACTAGACTGTGCCATTTTAACCAGCTCTACCTTACTACCAGACTGTGCCATTTTAACCAGCTCTACCTTACTACTAGACTGTGCCATTTTAACCAGCTCTACCTTACTATTAGACTGTGCCATTTTAACCAGCTCTACCTTACTACTAGACTGTGCCATTTTAACCAGCTCTACCTTGCTACTAGACTGTGCCATTTTAACCAGCTCTAGCTTACTACTAGACTGTGCCATTTTAACCAGCTCTACCTTACTACTAGACTGTGCCATTTTAACCAGCTCTACCTTACTACTAGACTGTGCCATTTTAACCAGCTCTACCTTACTACTAGACTGTGCCATTTTAACCAGCTCTACCTTACTACTAGACTGTGCCATTTTAACCAGCTCTACCTTACTACTAGACTGTGCCATTTTAACCAGCTCTACCTTACTACTAGACTGTGCCATTTTAACCAGCTCTACCTTACTACTAGACTGTGCCATTTTAACCAGCTCTACCTTACTACTAGACTGTGCCATTTTAACCAGCTCTACCTTACTACTAGACTGTGCCATTTTAACCAGCTCTACCTTACTACTAGACTGTGCCATTTTAACCAGCTCTACCTTACTACTAGACTGTGCCATTTTAACCAGCTCTACCTTACTACTAGACTGTACCATTTTAACCAGCTCTACCTTACTACTAGACTGTGCCATTTTAACCAGCTCTACATTACTACTAGACTGTGCCATTTTAACCAGCTATACCTTACTCCTAGACTGTGCCATTTTAACCAGCTCTACCTTACTCCTAGACTGTGCCATTTTAACCAGCTCTACCTTACTACTAGACTGAGCCATTTTAACCAGCTCTACCTTACTACTAGACTGTGCCATTTTAACCAGCTCTATCTTACTACTAGACTGTGCAATTTTAACCAGCTCTACCTTACTACTAGACTGTGCCATTTTAACCAACTCTACCTTACTACTAGACTGTGCCATTTTAACCAGCTCTACCTTACTACTAGACTGTGCCATTTTAACCAGCTCTACCTTACTACTAGACTGTGCCATTTTAACCAGCTCTACCTTACTACTAGACTGTGCCATTTTAACCAGCTCTACCTTACTACTAGACTGTGCCCTTTTAACCAGCTCTACCTTACTACTAAACTGTGCCATTTTAACCAGCTCTACCTTGCTACTTGACTGTGCCATTTTAACCAGCTCTACCTTACTACTAGACTGTGTTTTTTAACCAGCTCTACCTTACTCCTAGACTGTGCCGTTTTAACCAGCTCTACCTTACTTCTAGACTGTGCCATTTTAACCAACTCTACCTTACTCCTAGACTGTTCCATTTTAACCAGCTCTACCTTACTCCTAGACTGTGCCATTTTAACCAGCTCTACCTTACTACTAGACTGTGCCATTTTAACCAGCTCTACCTTACTACTAGACTGTGCCATTTTAACCAGCTCTACCTTACTACTAAACTGTGTCATTTTAACCAGCTCTACCTTACTACTAGACTGTGCCATTTTAACCAGCTCTACCTTACTACTAGACTGCCATTTTAACCAGCTCTACCTTACTCCTAGACTGTGCCATTTTAACCAGCTCTACCTTACTACTAGACTGTGCCATTTTAACCAGCTCTACCTTACTACTAGACTGTGCCATTTTAACCAGCTCTGCCTTACTACTAGACTGTGCCATTTTAACCAGCTCTACCTTACTACTAGACTGTGCCATTTTAACCAGTTCTACCTTACTACTAGACTGTGCCATTTTAACCAGGTCTTCCTTACTACTAGACTGTGCCATTTTAACCAGCTCTACCTTACTACTAGACTGTGCCATTTTAACCAGCTCTACCTTACTCCTAGATTGTGCCATTTTTAACCAGCTCTACCTTACTACTAGACTGTGCCATTTTAGCCAACTCTACCTTTCTACTAGACTGTGCCATTTTAACCAGCTATACCTTACTACTAGACTGTGCCATTTTAACCAGCTCTACCTTACTCCTAGACTGTGCCATTTTAACCAGCTCTACCTTACTCCTAGACTGTGTCATTTTAACCAGCTCTACCTTACTACTAGACTGTGCCATTTTAACCAGCTATACCTTACTACTAGACTGTGCCATTTTAACCAGCTCTACCTTACTCCTAGACTGTGCCATTTTAACCAACTCTGCCTTACTACTAGACTGTGCCATTTTAACCAGCTCTAACTTACTACTAGACTGTGCCATTTTAACCAGCTCTACCTTACTACTAGACTGTGCCATTTTAACCAGCTCTACCTTACTACTAGACTGTGCCATTTTAACCAGCTCTACCTTACTACTAGACTGTACCATTTTAACCAGCTCTACCTTACTACTAGACTGCGCCATTTTAACCAGCTCTACATTACTACTAGACTGTGCCATTTTAACCAGCTATACCTTACTCCTAGACTGTGCCATTTTAACCAGCTCTACCTTACTACTAGACTGAGCCATTTTAACCAGCTCTACCTTACTACTAGACTGTGCCATTTTAACCAGCTCTACCTTACTACTAGACTGTGCCCTTTTAACCAGCTCTACCTTACTACTAAACTGTGCCATTTTAACCAGCTCTACCTTGCTACTTGACTGTGCCATTTTAACCAGCTCTACCTTACTCCTAGACTGTGTTTTTTAACCAGCTATACCTTACTCCTAGACTGTGCCGTTTTAACCAGCTCTACCTTACTTCTAGACTGTGCCATTTTAACCAGCTCTACCTTACTCCTAGACTGTTCCATTTTAACCAGCTCTACCTTACTCCTAGACTGTGCCATTTTAACCAGCTCTACCTTACTACTAGACTGTGCCATTTTAACCAGCTCTACCTTACTACTAGACTGTGCCATTTTAACCAGCTCTACCTTACTACTAGACTGTGTCATTTTAACCAGCTCTACCTTACTACTAGACTGTGCCATTTTAACCAGCTCTACCTTACTACTAGACTGCCATTTTAACCAGCTCTACCTTACTCCTAGACTGTGCCATTTTAACCAGCTCTACCTTACTACTAGACTGTGCCATTTTAACCAGCTCTACCTTACTACTAGACTGTGCCATTTTAACCAGCTCTACTTTACTACTAGACTGTGCCATTTTAACCAGCTCTACCTTACTACTAGAGTGTGCCATTTTAACCAGCTCTACCTTACTACTAGACTGTGCCATTTTAACCAGCTCTTCCTTACTACTAGACTGTGCCATTTTAACCAGCTCTACCTTACTACTAGAGTGTGCCATTTTAACCAGCTCTACCTTACTACTAGACTGTGCCATTTTAACCAGCTCTACCTTACTACTAGACTGTGCCATTTTAACCAGCTCTACCTTACTACTAGACTGTGCCATTTTAACCAGCTATACCTTACTACTAGACTGTGCCATTTTAACCAGCTCTACCTTACTCCTAGACTGTGCCATTTTAACCAGCTCTACCTTACTCCTAGACTGTGCCATTTTAATCAGCTCTACCTTACTACTAGACTGTGCCATTTTAACCAGCTATATCTTACTACTAGACTGTGCCATTTTAATCAGCTCTATCTTACTGCTAGACTGTGCCATTTTAACCAACTCTACCTTAC
>NW_027199601.1:5000-30255 GCF_038502225.1 Cherax quadricarinatus | reverse complement strand
CTCACCTATTTGTGGTTGCTGGGGTCTAAACATAGCTCCTGGCCCCTCCTCTTTACTGATAGCTACTAGGTCCTCTATCTTTCTGCTCCATTAGCTTTATCATACCTTGCCTTAAAACTCTGTATGGTTCCTGCCTCCACTACGTCACTTTGCAGACTATTCAATTTCTTGACAACTCTATGACTGAAGAAATAGTTTCTAACATCCCTGTGATTCATCTGAGTCTTCAACTTCCAACTGTGACCCCTTGTTTCTGTGTCCCATCTCTGGAACATCCTGTCTCTGTCCACCTCATCTATTCCTCGCAGTATATTGTATGTCGTCATCATGTCTCCCCTAACCCTCCTGTCCTCCAGTGTCGTCAGGCTGATTTCCCTTAACCTTTGGAACTAGCCTTGTTGCAAACCTTTGCACTTTCTCCAATTTCTTGATGTGCTTGACTAGGAGTGGGTTCCAAACTGGTGCTGCATTCTCCAGTAAGGGCCTAACGTACACGGTGTACAGAGTCTTGAACGATTCCCTACTGAGGTATCGGAATGCTAATCTCAGTTTTGCCAGGCGCCCATATGCTGCAGCAGTTATCTGGTTGATGTGCGCCTCAGATGTGCTCGGTATTATACTCACCCCAAGATCCTTTTCCTTGAGTGAGGTTTGCAGTCTTTGGCCACCTAGCCTATACTCTGTCTGCGGTCTTCTTTGCCCTTCCCTGATCTTCATGACTTTGCATTTGGCGGGGTTAAATTCGAGGAACCAGTTGCTGGACCAGGCTTGCAGCCTGTCCAGGTCTCTTTGTAGTCCTGCCTGATCCTCATCCGATTTAATTCTCCTCATTAACTTCACATCATCTGCAAACAGGGACACTTCTGAGTCTATCCCTTCCGTCATGTCATTCACATATACCAAAAACAGCACTGGTCCTAGGACTGACCCCTGTGGAACCCCGCTCGTCACAGGCGCCCACTCTGACACCTCGTCACGTACCATGACTCGTTGTTGCCTTCCTGTCAGGTATTCCCTTATCCATTGCAGTGCCCTTCCTGTTATGCGTGCCTGATCCTCTAGTTTTTGCACTAATCTCTTATGAGGAACTGTCGAAGGCCTTCTTACAGTCCAAGAAAATGTAATCTACCCACCCCTCTCCCTCTCTAGTCTTCCGTTATCTTGTCATAAAACTTCAGTAGGTTTGTGACACAGGATTTTCCTTCCCTAAATCCGTGCTGGTTGTCGTTTAAAAGCTTGTTCCGTTCTAGGTGCTCCACCACTCTCCTTTTGATAATCTTCTCCATGACTTTGCATACCATACACGTCAGTGACACTGGTCTGTAGTTTAGTGCCCCGTGTCTGTCTCCTTTCTTAAAAATGGGGACTACATTTGCCGTCTTCTATACCTCAGGTAGTTGCCCAGTTTCAATGGATGTGTTGAAAATTGTTGTTAGTGGCACACACAGCGTCTCTGCTCCCTCTCTAAGGACCCACGGAGAGATGTCCGGTCCCACCGCCTTTGAGGTATCAAATTCACTTAGCAGCTTCTTCACCTCCTCCTCGGTTGTGTGTATCTCATCCAGCATTTGTTGGTATATCCCTTGTTGGTGTACCCCGAGCTCCCCACCTTCCTTGATTACCTGGTCCTTGACTGTTGTTTTCTGATTATACAATACTTCGGTCCTTGACTTTCGATTGTCTTCCTCCTGATGTGTGCTATAACTGTACTCACAGTGTTCGGGTCAGACTTCGTTCTGGTCTTTCGATGCTATGTCGCTTCTCTGTGTCGCTGGGCTCCCTCCTTATCATGTGCATACTTTAAAGCTGTGTTGTGTGTGTGTCCTGCCTCCACTGTGTGTGTACTCACCTAGTTGTACTCACCTAGTTGAGGTTGCAGGTGTCGAGTCCAAGCTCCTGGCCCCGCCTCTTCACTGGTCGCTACTAGGTCACTCTCCCTGAACCGTGAGCTTTATCATACCTCTGCTTAAAGCTATGTATGGATCCTGCCTCCACTACATCGCTTCCCAAACTATTCCACTTCCTGACTACTCTGTGGCTGAAGAAATACTTCCTAACATCCCTGTGATTCATCTGTGTCTTCAACTTCCAACTGTGTCCCCTTGTTGCTGTGTCCCATCTCTGGAACATCCTGTCTTTGTCCACCTTGTCAATTCCTCTCAGTATTTTGTATGTCGTTATCATGTCCCCCCTATCTCTCCTGTCCTCCAGTGTCGTCAGGTTGATTTCCCTTAACCTCTCCTCGTAGGACATACCTCTTAGCTCTGGGACTAGTCTTGTTGCAAACCTTTGCACTTTCTCTAGTTTCTTTACGTGCTTGGCTAGGTGTGGGTTCCAAACTGGTGCCGCATACTCCAATATGGGCCTAACGTACACGGTGTACAGGGTCCTGAACGATTCCTTATTAAGATGTCGGAATGCTGTTCTGAGGTTTGCTAGGCGCCCATATGCTGCAGCAGTTATTTGGTTGATGTGCGCCTCAGGAGATGTGCCTGGTGTTATACTCACCCCAAGATCTTTTTCCTTGAGTGAGGTTTGTAGTCTCTGGCCCCCTAGACTGTACTCTGTCTGCGGTCTTCTTTGCCCTTCCCCAATCTTCATGACTTTGCACTTGGTGGGGTTGAACTCTAGGAGGCAACTGCTGGACCAGGTCTGCAACCTGTCCAGATCCCTTTGTAGTTCTGCCTGGTCTTCGATCGAGTGAATTCTTCTCATCAACTTCACGTCATCTGCAAACAGGGACACCTCAGAGTCGATTCCTTCTGTCATGTCGTTCACAAATACCAGAAACAGCACTGGTCCTAGGACTGACCCCTGTGGGACCCCGCTGGTCACAGGTGCCCACTCTGACACCTCGTGTGTGTACTCGCCTAATTGTACTCACCTAATTGTGGTTGCAGGGGTCGAGACTCAGCTCCTGGCCCCGCCTCTTCACTGATCGCTACTGGATCCCCTCTCTCTCTGCTTCCTGAGCTTTGTCATACCTCTTCTTAAAACTATGTATGGTTCCTGCCTCCACTACTTCACTTGCTAGGCTATTCCACTTGCTGACAACTCTATGACTGAAGAAATACTTCCTAACGTCCCTGTGACTCGTCTGAGTCTTCAGCTTCCAGTTGTGACCCCTTGTCCCTGTGTCCCCTCTCTGGAACATCCTATCTCTGTCCACCTTGTCTATTCCCCGCAGTATCTTGTATGTCGTTATCATGTCTCCCCTGACCCTTCTGTCCTCCAGTGTCGTCAGTCCGATTTCCCTTAACCTTTCCTCGTACGACATTCCCTTGAGCTCTGGGACTAGCCTTGTTGCAAACCTTTGTACTTTCTCTAACTTCTTGACGTGCTTGACCAGGTGTGGGTTCCAGACTGGTGCTGCATACTCCAGTATGGGCCTAACATACACAGTGTACAGTGTCTTGAACGATTCCTTATTAAGGTATCGGAACGCTATTCTCAGGTTTGCCAGGCGCCCGTATGCTGCAGCGGTTATTTGGTTGATGTGTGCCTCCGGTGATGTGCTCGGTGTTATGGTCACCCCAAGGTCTTTCTCCCTGAGTGAGGTCTGTAGTCTTTGTCCACCTAGCCTATACTCTGTCTGCGGTCTTCTTTGCCCCTCCCCAATCTTCATGACTTTGCATTTGGCTGGATTGAATTCGAGAAGCCAGTTACTGGACCACATGTCCAGCCTCTCCAGGTCTCTTTGCAGTCCTGCCTCATCCTCGTCCGATTTAATTCTTCTCATCAACTTCACGTCATCTGCGAACAGGGACACTTCAGAGTCTATTCCTTCCATCATGTCGTTCACATATATCAAAAATAGCACTGGTCCTAGAACTGACCCCTGTGGGACCCCGCTCGTAACAGGCGCCCACTGTGATACCTCTTCACGTACCATGACTCGTTGCTGCCTCCCTGTCAGGTATTCCCTTATCCATTGCAGTGCCCTTCCTTTTACGTGTGCCTGATCCTCCAGCTTCTGCACTAATCTCTTGTGGGGAACTGTGTCAAAGGCCTTCCTGCAGTCTAGGAAAACGCAATCTACCCACCCCTCTCTCTCGTGTCTTACTTCTGTTACCTTGTCATAAAACTCCAGGAGGTTTGTGATACAAGATTTGCCTTCCATGAACCCATGCTGGTTTTCATTTATAATCTTGTTCCTTTCCAGGTGTTCGACCACTCTCCTCCTGATAATCTTCTCCATGACTTTGCACACAATACATGTCAGAGACACAGGTCTGTAGTTTAGTGCCTCGTTTCTGTTTCCTTTCTTAAATATGGGGACTACATTAGCTGTCTTCCATTTCTCAGGTAGTTGCCCAGTTTCAAGGGATGTGTTGAAGATTGTGGTTAGAGGCACACACAGCATCTCTGCTCCTTCTCTAAGGACCCATGGGGAGATGTTGTCCGGTCCCATCGCCTTTGAGGTGTCAAGGTCACTTAAGAGCTTCTTCACCTCCTCCTCAGTTGTTCGTATGTCATCCAACACTTGTTGGTATATTCCCTCTTGATGTTCCCTTCTGTGCTGTCTTCCCACAGCCCTTCCTGTCTCTACTGTAAAAACTTCCTTAAATCTCCTGTTCAGCTCCTCACATACCTCCTGATCATTTCTTGTGAGTTCTCCACCTTCTGTCCTTAATCTGATCACCTGGTCTTTGACTGTTGTCTTCCTCCTGATGTGGCTATACAACAGTTTCGGGTCAGTCTTGATTCTCGATGCTATGTCATTTTCATACTGTCGCTGGGCCTCCCTCCTTACCTGTGCGTACTCATTCCTGGCTCTGCGACTGATCTCCCTATTTTCGTGTGTTCTCTGCCTTCTGTACTTTTTCCATTCTCTATTGCACTTTGTTTTTGCCTCCTTACACCGTCGGGTAAACCAGGGGCTTGTTCTGGTCTTCCCGTTGTTACTGTTGCCCTTGGGAATGAACCTTTCCACTGCCTCCTTGCATTTTGTTGCTACATATTCCATCATTTCATTTACTGGCTTTCCTGCCAGTTCTCTGTCCCACTGGACCTCCCGCAGGAAGTTCTTCAACCCTATGTAGTCCCCTCTTTTATAGTCAGGCTTTTCCCATTCTACTCCTGTTATTCTCTCCACTTGCAGCTCTACTATGTATTCAAAGCACAGAACCACGTGGTCGCTAGCTCCTAGGGGACTCTCATACTTGATGTCCTCAATGTCTGAGCTGCCCAGGGTGAACACAAGGTCCAATCTTGCTGGTTCATCCTCCCCTCTCACTCTGGTAGTGTCCTTAACATGTTGGTGCATGAGGTTTTCCAGCACCACGTCCAACATCCTGGCTCTCCATGTTTCGGGACCCCCATGTGGCTCCAGGTTTTCCCAGTCAATCTCCCTGTGGTTGAAATCCCCCATAACCAGCAACTTTGCTCTGCTGGAGTGAGCTCTTCTTGCCACCTCAGCAAGTGTGTCCACCATTGCTCTGTTGCTCTCTTCATATTCCTCTCTTGGCCTCCTGCAGTTCTGTGGTGGATTATACATCACTGCAATGACCACTTTGTGTTCCCCCGACTGAAGTGTACCTGCTATGTAGTCTCTTTCTCCCGTCTCATCTATTCCTTCCATTTTCTCGAATTTCCATCTGTTTTTTACGAGCAGAGCAACCCCACCTCCCCCCCTGCCCCTTCTATCTTTCCTCATGATCTGGTATCCTGGTGGGAAGATTGCATCTGTTATTGTCTCCATGAGTTTTGTTTCTGTAACTGCTATGATGTCTGGGGACTTCTCATTGATTCTTTCTTGCCATTCCTCATGTTTATTCGTTAATCCATCTGCATTTGTGTACCAAACCTTCAACTTCTGTTCTAATACTGTAACTGTGGTGCGGGGGGTGGAAACAGAGGGATCGGTGTGTGATGGTTGGTTTGGATTGTTCAGTTGCCTTGGGGGTGTCGTGGCTGGAGTCCTTCTGCAGGTGTTTCTGGGGGGTGCGCTTGTCCTTCCATGTGTGTGTGTGTGTGTGTTTGCAAGTTTCAGAATATACTTCCCAAGTGTTTTTCAATCTTAAGTTTTTACAATAATAATAATAATAATAATAATAATAATAATAATAATAATAATAATAATAATAATAATAATAATAATAATAATAATAATAATAATAAACATAATGTCTAGTTTATATATTATCTGTTTTCATTTTTTTGTCGTTTTTCTATATTATTTATTACTCCCCTCTCATTTCACTTTTCATTTTTTCCATTCTTTGTCTCGTTCATCTCTTATTTTCGTCTCCATCTCTCTTCTATTTTGGGCATCAGTGAGGTTGCTAAAGTAGCGACATCCGCTGGTGTAACAAGCGCGGATATGGCAGCATCAGGATGAGCTGCCAAGCGGCACTGTGAAGTTAACAACCTGAGAAACTGTAATGTGGTGCTTCAGCAGCAGCTGGTGCCAGACCTGGCAGGAGGAGGAGCAGGAGGATGACACACACACACACACATCACGGGAGAGGCGAGGCCAGGAGCTGTGACATGACCCTTGCAGCTACAAATTGGTGAGTACAAATACACACACATACGTTCGACGCACTCTAGGGAAATAATTTCATATCAGTGCCAATAAATGCCAGTTGAGAGAAAGTGCAGGAACACGCTCAACCCTCTACGTATATATATATATATATATATATATATATATATATATTATAAAATTGTAAATTCGTAGTAATTTTGTATGTAAATAAGACAAGGCAGATAATTTTTTTAAACGTTTTGCTCAAAATATAATTTGGTAAATCCCTCATGGTGGACTCTGCTCAGTCTGCATTCAAAGAATTTTTCATTTTCCTATGAAAAACGCCATCGAAGGATTTTGGAGTGAGCGATGCTTTTTCCCCTGGCGGCCCGGACCGTGCTAGTCCAAAACTCAGATGGTTCCAGGCAAAGCTGGGCTCATCCTCAATGCAAAACGATCGTCTGGGAATTTTTGGGTGTTGCTTCAAGATAGAGTCACCGGGAGTGCACCAGAGACACCAACACCATATTTACTGTCGTATTTTGGGTCTGTTATGTAATACTGTACAGAGATGATAGACGGTACTAAGCTGGCACACACACACACACACACACACACACACACACACACACGTACGCATTGGTGAAGACATATCAGGGAATCTATCACGTGAAGGAGCGTCACACAAGACCTGGGCAGGAGACGTGTACACACTGAGGAAGCTCACTGTGTATACGTGCACCATTCCCATCTTTACATAAAAAAAATAGAGCAATAGGTCAACATTACTGATAAGAAATCTGATAAAATTTGCCTAGCTGAAACTAATCTAGACAAACATATTTATAAGTGAACTTATATACGAGAATATTGAGAAGAGGCACAAGAGGCAAGAAAGGAATTTAAGTTATATTATTGGTTGAAAAATTATACAAGCTAAGGGAATTGCGAGGTGAAATATATGTGAAATTTTGGGGTAATAAAGACGAAGATTGTTTTTTTTAATTGTTAATGTACAGGTGTTTCAGGAACGATGGACCCGATTTGAAATCTTCGTGTAGGTGAATTTGGGTCTGTTTCTTTGAAGTTCCTCAACCTGTACTCCCTGGAACGCAGGCAGGAGAGATACATGATTACATACACCTGGAAAATCCTAGAGGGACTAGTACCAAATTTGCACACGAAAGTCACTCACTACGAAAGCAAAAGACTTGGCAGACGATGCAACATCCCCCGCAATGAAAAGCAGGGATGTCACTAGCACGTTAAGTGACAACACAATAAGTGTCAGGGGCCCAAGACTGCCCAACTGGCTCCCAACATACATCAGAAGGATTACCAATAGACCCCTGACTGTCTTCAAGCAGGCACTGGACAGGCAATGGACAGGCACCTAAAGTCAGTACCTGACCAGCCGGGTTGTGGTTCGTACGTTGGATTACGTGCTGCCAACAGTAACAGCCTGGTTGATCAGGCCCTGATCCACCATGAGGCTTGGTCACAGACTGGGCCGCGGGGGCGTTGACCCCCGGAACTCTCTCCAGGTATACTCCAGGTATACACCCTGTATGCAACTCAGTGTCGAATAATACTTGTGAAAAGGGTGCAATAAGATAAATGAGGGAGAATGTAATGTACTGAGAGAAGTACTGATGAAGTTTGACTGTGAAAAGGGTAAAAGGTATTGAGACTTAACGATGCAGAGACAAAATGGACAGTTTACGAGGCTGGAAGTACAAATAACGGTCAACAGCACTCCACGCCACACTACGTTATCACCAGGAGACTCCGTTCTCCATACACATCTCAGCAACACACCATGACTGCAACACACCATGACTGCAACACACCATGACTGCAACACACCATGACTGCAACACACCATGGCAGCAACACACCATGACTGCAACACACCATGACTGCAACACACCATGGCAGCAACACACCATGACTGCAACACACCATGACTGCAACACACCATGACTGCAACACACCATGACTGCAACACACCATGACTGCAACACACCATGACTGCAACACACCATGACTGCAACACACCATGGCAGCAACACACCATGACTGCAACACACAATGACAGCAACACACCATGACAGCAACACACAATGACAGCAACACACCATGACAGCAGCACACAATGACAGCAACACACCATGACAGCAGCACACAATGACAGCAACACACCATGACAGCAACACGCCATCACAAGAGTCAATCGCACAAAAGACTATCACATACCACACACAGCATCACCACAAACAGCATCACCACACACAGCATCACCACAAACAGCATCACCACACACAGCATCACCACAAACAGCATCACCACAAACAGCATCACCACACACAGCATCACCACACACAGCATCACCACACACAGCATCACCACAAACAGCATCACCACAAACAGCATCACCACAAACAGCATCACCACAAACAGCATCACCACAAACAGCATCACCACAAACAGCATCACCACAAACAGCATCACCACACACAGCATCACCACAAACAGCATCACCACAAACAGCATCACCACAAACAGCATCACCACAAACAGCATCACCACAAACAGCATCACCACACACAGCATTACCACAAACAGCATCACCACAAACAGCATCACCACAAACAGCATCACCACAAACAGCATCACCACAAACAGCATCACCACACACAGCATCACCACAAACAGCATCACCACAAACAGCATCACCACAAACAGCATCACCACAAACAGCATCACCACAAACAGCATCACCACAAACAGCATCACCACAAACAGCATCACCACACACAGCATCACCACAAACAGCATCACCACAAACAGCATCACCACAAACAGCATCACCACAAACAGCATCACCACAAACAGCATCACCACACACAGCATCACCACAAACAGCATCACCACAAACAGCATCACCACAAACAGCATCACCACAAACAGCATCACCACAAACAGCATCACCACAAACAGCATTACCACAAACAGCATTACCACAAACAGCATTACCACAAACAGCATCACCACACACAGCATCACCACAAACAGCATCACCACAAACAGCATCACCACAAACAGCATCACCACAAACAGCATCACCACAAACAGCATCACCACACACAGCATCACCACAAACAGCATTACCACAAACAGCATCACCACAAACAGCATCACCACAAACAGCATTACCACAAACAGCATCACCACAAACAGCATCACCACAAACAGCATCACCACAAACAGCATCACCACAAACAGCATCACCACACACAGCATCACCACAAACAGCATCACCACACACAGCATCACCACAAACAGCATCACCACAAACAGCATCACCACAAACAGCATCACCACAAACAGCATTACCACAAACAGCATCACCACAAACAGCATTACCACAAACAGCATTACCACAAACAGCATTACCACAAACAGCATCACCACAAACAGCATTACCACAAACAGCATTACCAAAAATACAGCATCACCACACACACAACATCACCACACACACACACACATCACCACACATACACAACATCACCACACACACACACACATCACCACACATACACAACATCACCACACATACACAACATCACCACACACACACATCACCACACACACACACACATCACCACACATACACAACATCACCACACGCACACAACATCACCACACACACATCACCACAAACACATCACCACACATACATAACATCACCAGACACACACACACGCACACAACATCACCACACACACATCACCACAAACACATCACCACACACACACACACACACACACACACACACACACACACACACACACACACATAACATCACCACACACACAACATCACTACACACACACACATCACAAACACACATCACTACAAGCACACAGCATCACAAACACACAACATCACCACGAACACACATCACAAACACACAACATCACCACAAACACATCACCACACGTACACAACATCACTACACACACACACACATCACAAACACACATCACTACAAGCACACAACATCACAAACACACATCACTACAAGCACACAACATCACAAACACACATCACTACAAGCACACAGCATCACAAACACACAACATCACCACGAACACACATCACAAACACACAACATCACCACACACACACAGGTTCCAAACATACCTCAGGGTTCCCTCTGTGATCCTCTTACAAAACATGAGAGAAAAATGGGCCGTAATCTGCTTTCCACACAGTTACCAATCACTCATAAAACAACGACGCTTTTTTTTATCTATAATTTTGTTGATTTTGACCGAGAGATCTCGTATAGTCATCACTGAAGGCTTTTGTTTGCTCTGTCTGATATTTGAAGCTTTTTTTAATTATTTTATCCCGTGATCTCTATTGCAAGGGACATTGTTGCTTGACAAAGCTAATAATTTTTTTTAAAGAATTTTTTGGTTTAGTTTGGATGGGACTTTAGGACCGTAGCTCGGTGACAGCACTTTCAGCTCACAGTCAAAGGGATCCGGGTTCGATACTCAGGTGAGGAAAAAGCTTGGCATAGAGGGTAGGAATTTTTTTGTCGAAATTATTGCCACTCAGGCTGGACTATGAGATGATAGCTCTTGGTCTGTATGTTTAGCTGCGTAATAAAGAGTATTTAATATTTTATAGGTTCATGGAGATGTGTTTGGGTAGCGGGTGATCCATCCAACTTTGATGGATGGCTGCTTGCATGGATTCTAGCGTAATGTTGCAAGGAAGATGTCATGATGTATGCAAAACAACTTCAAGCATTTCATGTTGCAATCAACACATCATCATGAGCTTGCAATATTGCAGATATAGAGTAGGAAATCCAGGAAGGTTCGTCTATGTGAATAGCTCTCCTAAAGAAAAAAACCTTCCTGGATTTCCTGCTCTATTTCTGCAACATTGCAGACTTTTGATGATGTGTTGATTGCAACACGAAAAGCCTGTGTTTATTCTGCATCTTGTATCGCTTGTTGGCGATAACTAAAATCATTATGTATGTGTTCTCTTGTTGAAGGTTGTAAAGGATCTCTCACTCTCCTTCTGTCACTCCTGCTCTTCCCACCTCCTCCTCCTCCTCCTCCTCCTCCTTCTTCTTCTTCCTCTTTCTTCCCCTCTTCTTCAACACTCCCTCCTCAGCCTTCTAATGACACAATCTGGCTCCACACACAGTCTCTTGGGAACACTTTCCTCGACTTGTGGTCATTAGCATGTTTTTGCTGAGTGTGTGTGTGTGTGTGTGTGTGTGTGTGTGTGTGTGTGTGTGTGTGTGTGTGCTTTATTTCTAATACATAAACGATGGTATATACCACAACTGTTGGTTTTTTTTATTGTGCTCAGTAAAGTCATTTTATTGGCTGCTTATTTCTTTTTAATTAAAGAGAAACTTGACAGAAACCATAGATAACTAACAGAAACCGACTGAAACGCAATAGAATGAAAACAGAATCACAATTATATATATATATATATATATATATATATATATATATATATATGTATATATATATACATATATATATATATATATATATATATATATATATATATATATATATATATATATATATATATATATATATATATATATATATATATATATATATATATATATATATATATATATGTCGTGCCGAATAGGCAGAACTTGCGATCTTGGCTTAAATAGCAACGCTCATCTTGCCATATAGGACAAGTGAAAATTTGTGTATGCAATAATTTCGCCAAAATCATTCTGAACCTAACGAAAAAAATATATTTCACTGTGTTTGTTTAGTATTAAATTATTGTAAACAAATCTAAAATATATTTAGTTGGGTTAGGCTAAAATAAATTGTTCTTGTTATAATAAGGTTAGGTAAGTTTTCTAAAATTCTTTTGGTGCAAAATTATAAATTTTTACATTAACATTAATGAATAAAATATATCTTTAAAAGTATAAGAGAAAATTTTAGAAAGAACTTAATTTTAAATGAGTTCTTGCTAATTGACCAGTTTTACATATTCGGCACGACATATATATATATATATATATATATATATATATATATATATATATATATAATATATATATATATATATATATATATATATATATATATATATATATATATATATATATATATATATATATATATATATATATATATATATATATATATACATATATATATATTATATACTCTGTATATATATATATATATATATATATATATATATATATATATATATATATATATATATATATATATATATATATATATATATACAGTCGTATGTCAATTTTAAGTCTTACCAATCAATCTGAAGTTTTTTTCACATCAATCTGAATATTCCCACATCAATTTTAAGTCTTTGACATCAATCTAAAGTTTTTTTCACATCAATCTGAATATTCCCACATCAATTTTAAGCCTTTCATATCAATCTGAAGTTTTTAGGCATCAGTCTGAAGATTCCCACACCAATTTAAAGTCTTTCCCATCAATCTGAAGTTTTTTCACATCAGTCTGAAGACTCCCACATCAATTTTAAGTCTTTGACATCAATCTGAAGTTTTTTTCGCATCAATCTGAAGTTCTCCACATCAATTTTTAAATCTTCCACATCAGTTTTAAGACTTTCACATCAATCTGAAGTTTTTCACATCAACCTAAAGTTTTTCAACATCAATATGAAGATTTCCACATCAATTTTAAGTCTTCCACATCAACTTTTTGTCTTCCACATAAAATTTCAACTGGAATAAAAATCACACTAAAATGGCCACACTATTTTATATTTCCATAAAATGGTCACACTATTTTATACATTAAATGGCCACACTATTTTATACATTAAATGGCCACACTATTTTATACATAAAATGGTCACATTATGTATATATAAAATGGCCACATTAATTATACATTAAATAGCCACACCAGCAACTAATTATCTGATTTTCATTCTCCGCCGCCATATAAATGGAAAGAATTTTTTTTATGAACGTTCGAAACTACGTCACTGAGGATTTATAAGTTATTAGATCATTCCAGGGAAGAATGAATTAGTTAATTAGTTAATTAGTCCGTCATATTTTTAGTTTTCTTATTGTTTTAGTTTATAAGTTTGTTAGTTTTTTAGTTAGTTTATAGTTTATTTAGGTACAGGTGGTGATTAGGGCACACTTTTGCAGGCCCTGTGTTCCAAGAAACTAGTCCTGGTTACCGTGCACAAGCTATGAGAATTTGATGGCGATCGGATGAGGACTTCTGGAGTTACGAGTGAAATACTGTAAAACGAAGACAACGGAAATTTAAAAATTCAGGGACACTAAAATATTCTGAATAAAGATTAAGATGATGGAAAAAAGATAGAAGTGCATAAAGTGAATTAGAAAGAGTGAAATGAGGGATAGAAGGAAGGTGGAGAGAGGGAGGGATAGAATGAACGGATAGAATGACGGGATAGAGAGTGACTAGAAGAAAGGATATTCCTTGTCGTCCTCCCTCTAAAACTTTATAGCCAGAGGAGAGACAAGAAACGACCTGTCATTGGCCATGTCCAGGTTTCAGACCTGGTGTGGGGAGAGAGGGAGAGAGAGAGAGAGAGAGAGAGAGAGAGAGAGAGAGAGAGAGAGAGAGAGAGAGAGAGAGAGAGAGAGAGAGAGAGAGAGAGAGAGAGAGAGAGAGAGAGAGAGAGAGAGAGAGAGAGAGAGAAATGAAGAAGAGGATAACGAGGGAGAGGAGACCTCTTCACAGAAGCGCAAGTCAGTTCAGGCTCAACGCACACCGAGGGAAATATATACGCCGTTAGATTACGCCGATGAACGAGATGGAGGTCATTGTGCGGTAGCGGTGCGATATCTCTGTAAACCAGGCCAGTAATATATTACGCCGTAAGTAGGGCGTAGGGTGCGGGGTGGCGCGAAGGACGCGTTGCGTTAGATAAGAGGTGCGTTGAAAGAGGGAAGGGAATAGCTGTAGGCTTGTCATATGCGTGTAAGCAAAGGGTATTACCGCACGCTAAGGTCTCGTGGAAGCAGGGAATTACTGTACACCCAGTTCGTGTGGGCGGAGGGAATTATGCTACACACTGACTTCGTGTGGACGGAGGGAATTGATGGAAATTCTTGATAAATGGTTCTCTGAACCATTTATATACATGAAAATTCTTGTGAGTGTTGGAAAAGGAACTGCTGCATATTCTTGTCGAGGAAGTATTTTCCAGGTTGAGCTTACGGGTGTTGGACTTCAGCTCTTGGGACTCGGTTCACTAAAGTGATCTCACTGCCGGGAGTGCAATCACGTCAGTCATCAATGTTTGCGAGTGAGGGAATATCTTTCGTCTTCCAGCTGCTTGGAAATTCGTCTCCTAAAGAAAATGAACGTTGGAGGGAGACTTTACTAATCTTTTCTAACCCATAAGTAAGTGCAATGAATGGGTATTAAACCCTTACATACACCAGTTCTAAGATATGAAAATGTTACATCTTCAGCCTCTGGCGTTACTCTTCTGGCTTCTAGTTGTTCGGTGCCGTAATGATGACTTACACACTTTTCATTGTGTGGAAAAAGACACTCATGTACACTTCCACATCTTGTCGGTATCACCATACCATTTCTCACTTCCTATTGTATCTGTCATACTAATCCTATATTATTGTCATACGATGCAGGTATGATTCTGAAACCTCATGCATGGTACAGTGATAAGCGCACTAGCCTGCTAGTTCTATTGGTTCACCATGGGGTCGAATCACAATGATTTACCTACAACTTGTGGAGTAGTTGAAATATTTTCTCGTCCAGGGCATCCTGAAAGGAAAATATTTCTGCTTTCTGGCAGTTTTTTCATGTAGTAAGACGTCTCTCTCAGGCCATAAGTTGGAAAACAGTATCCACTCAGGGAGGCACTACCGTTTTCTAAGTTGAGAGTGAAACAGAAGCCTGCAAAAGGCTTATACTTTGGCAGGATTGACGCTCACAGGAACACAAAAGATGAGCCGTTAACCTTACAAAGTTCCTGTTACGTTCAATGTACACAGTGTGAATGAGAATATGTAAATAAACGGGATTATGTATATGATTATCTTTGTTTACAAACACACAAACTACAACGACAGCAGTGATAGTAGATGGACTTCACCCAGGTTGATGATACGAAGAGACTGGGAATATGGGAGGAGACTTAGAACATGAGAGGAGAGATATTAGAGGAAGAGAATTTGTTACAACGAATTCACAGATAAATATAACAAAATCTGCCTAAATGAGGACTCATCACACCCATTCATCAGTGATCAAGAGGTTAGAGGGTTGATTACTTCAAACACAACTACGAAAAGGTTGGACAAATATATAGGTGATTTTGATAAGAACTTGCCCTGTATGGGCGAGTAAGCCTGCTGCAGTATTCCTCCACTCTTATGTTTTTCTTAATACTTGACATTCCTACTACCAAACCAGCTCCCACCTCCATTCCCAACCTCACTCCTACCTATATACACATCACTACATTCATCCCCCCAACACCTTCACGATTTGGCACCGGCACGGTTGTGAACCCAGACTGTGGTCGTACATAAGATAAAACAAGCGGTAGTTTAGTCACTAACTGGCTAGTTGTCTTGTTAACCTCGGGCTGCTGGTCACGCTGCAGTAAATGTCGCTACGATGCTTCGCTACACTTGTTCCACAATAAGTAATTTTTAATGGGCAGAAATTCCCCGGCTGCTCTTGAAGCAGTTCTGAAATGTCACATGGCTCTTATGATGAAGGTATTCTAGGGTGAATGTCGCCTGCTGCCTCCCAGTCTAGGCGCTAGTTGGTGTGTGTATGTGTGTGTGTGCGTGTGTGTGTGTGTGTGTGTGTGTGTGTGTGTGTGTGTGTGTGTGTGTGTGTGTATGTGTGTATGTGTGTATGTGTATGTGTATGTGTGTGTGTGTGTGTGTGTGCTTTATGCAAGAGTTTTTACAGAGTTTGGTTAAGAGTTGCTGATAACTTTTACACGCAAGGAGCTGTGAACTCTCTCTCTCTCTCTATCTCTCTCTCTCTCTCTCTCTCTCTCTCACTCTCTCTCTCTCTCTCTCTCTCTCTCTCTCTCTCTCTCTCTCTCTCTCTCTCTCTCTCTCTCTCTCTCTCTCTCTCTCTCTCTCTCTCTCTCTCTCTCTCTCTCTGGCATCCTGGGTCAGACACACGCTGCCTCATCGTGCCTTATAAACACACATGAAATACCTTAGTTTTTAAAATATCTCTCATGACTCTAATACCCTTCCCATTTATGTATCCTGTATAATGTAGCATCACATTTATGTATCCTGTATAATGTAGCATCCCATTTATGTATCCTGTATAATGTAGCATCCCATTTATGTATCCTGTATAATGTAGCATCCCATTTATGTATCCTGTATAATGTAGCATCCCATTTATGTATCCCGTATAATGTAGCATCCCATTTATGTATCCTGTATAATGTAGCATCCCATTTATGTATCCCGTATAATGTAGCATCCCATTTATGTATCCCGTATAATGTAGCATCCCATTTATGTATCCCGTATAATGTAGCATCCCATTTATGTATCCCGTATAATGTAGCATCCCATTTATGTATCCCGTATAATGTAGCATCCCATTTATGTCTCCTGTATAATGTAGCATCCCATTTATGTATCCCGTATAATGTAGCATCCCATTTATGTATCTCGTATAATGTAGCATCCCATTTATGTATCCCGTATAATGTAGCATCCCATTTATGTATCCCGTATAATGTAGCATCCCATTTATGTATCCCGTATAATGTAGCATCCCATTTATGTATCCCGTATAATGTAGCATCCCATTTATGTATCCTGTATAATGTAGCATCACATTTATGTATCCTGCATAATGTAGCATCCCATTTATGTATCCCGTATAATGTAGCATCCCATTTATGTATCCCGTATAATGTAGCATCCCATTTATGTATCCCGTATAATGTAGCATCCCATTTATGTATCCTGTATAATGTAGCATCCCATTTATGTATCCTGTATAATGTAGCATCACATTTATGTATCCTGTATAATGTAGCATCACATTTATGTATCCTGTATAATGTAGCATCCCATTTATGTATCCTGTATAATGTAGCATCCCATTTATGTATCCCGTATAATGTAGCATCCCATTTATGTATCCTGTATAATGTAGCATCACATTTATGTATCCCGTATAATGTAGCATCCCATTTATGTATCCTGTATAATGTAACATCCCATTTATGTATCCTGTATAATGTAGCATCACATTTATGTATCCTGTATAATGTAGCATCCCATTTATGTATCCTGTATAATGTAGCATCCCATTTATGTATCCCGTATAATGTAGCATCCCATTTATGTATCCTGTATAATGTAGCATCACATTTATGTATCCCGTATAATGTAGCATCCCATTTATGTATCCCGTATAATGTAGCATCCCATTTATGTATCCCGCATAATGTAGCGTCCCATTTATGTATCCCGTATAATGTAGCATCCCATTTATGTATCCCGTATAATGTAGCATCCCATTTATGTATCACGTATAATGTAGCATCCCATTTATGTATCCCGTATAATGTAGCATCCCATTTATGTATCCCGTATAATGTAGCATGCCATTTATGTATCACGCATAATGTAGCATCCCATTTATGTATCCCGTATAATGTAGCATCCCATTTATGTATCCCGTATAATGTAGCATCCCATTTATGTATCCTGTATAATGTAGCATCCCATTTATGTATCCCGTATAATGTAGCATCCCATTTATGTATCCCGTATAATGTAGCATCCCATTTATGTATCCTGTATAATGTAGCATCCCATTTATGTATCCCGTATAATGTAGCATCACATTTATGTATCCCGTATAATGTAGCATCCCATTTATGTATCCTGTATAATGTAGCATCCCATTTATGTATCCTGTATAATGTAGCATCCCATTTATATATCCTGTATAATGTAGCATCCCATTTATGTATTCCGTATAATGTAGCATCCCATTTATGTATCCTGTATAATGTAGCATCACATTTATGTATCCTGTATAATGTAGCATCACATTTATGTATCCCGTATAATGTAGCATCCCATTTATGTATCCTGTATAATGTAGCATCACATTTATGTATCCTGTATAATGTAGCATCACATTTATGTATCCCGTATAATGTAGCATCCCATTTATGTATCCTGTATAATGTAGCATCACATTTATGTATCCTGTATAATGTAGTATCACATTTATGTATCCTGTCTAATGTAGCATCACATTTATGTATCCTGTATAATGTAGCATCACATTTATGTATCCCGTATAATGTAGCATCTCATTTATGTATCCTGTATAATGTAACATCCCATTTATGTATCCTCTATAATGCAGCATCCCATTTATGTATCCTGTATAATGTAGCATCACATTTATGTATCCTGTATAATGTAGCATCCCATTTATGTATCCCGTATAATGTAGCATCCCATTTATGTATCCCGTATAATGTAGCATCACATTTATGTATCCCGTATAATGTAGCATCCCATTTATGTATCCCGTATAATGTAGCATCCCATTTATGTATCCCGTATAATGTAGCATCCCATTTATGTATCCCGTATAATGTAGCATCCCATTTATGTATCCTGTATAATGTAGCATCCCATTTATGTATCCCGTATATTGTAGCATCCCATTTATGTATCCCGTATAATGTAGCATCCCATTTACGTATCCTGTATAATGTAGCATCCCATTTATGTATCCCGTATAATGTAGCATCACATTTATGTATCCTTTATAATGTAGCATCCCATTTATGTATCCCGTATAATGTAGCATCCCATTTATGTATCCCGTATAATGTAGCATCCCATTTATGTATCCCGTATAATGTAGCATCCCATTTATGTATCCCGTATAATGTAGCATCCCATTTATGTATCCCGTATAATGTAGCATCCCATTTATGTATCCTGTATAATGTAGCATCCCATTTATGTATCCCGTATATTGTAGCATCCCATTTATGTATCCCGTATAATGTAGCATCCCATTTACGTATCCTGTATAATGTAGCATCCCATTTATGTATCCCGTATAATGTAGCATCACATTTATGTATCCTTTATAATGTAGCATCCCATTTATGTATCCCGTATAATGTAGCATCCCATTTATGTATCCTGTATAATGTAGCATCCCATTTATGTATCCCGTATAATGTAGCATCCCATTTATGTATCCCGTATAATGTAGCATCACATTTATGTGTCCCGTATAATGTAGCATCTCATTTATGTATCCTGTATAATGTAACATCCCATTTATGTATCCTCTATAATGTAGCATCCCATTTATGTATCCTGTATAATGTAGCATCACATTTATGTATCCTGTATAATGTAGCATCCCATTTATGTATCCCGTATAATGTAGCATCCCATTTATGTATCCCGTATAATGTAGCATCACATTTATGTATCCCGTATAATGTAGCATCCCATTTATGTATCCCGTATAATGAAGCATCCCATTTATGTATCCCGTATAATGTAGCATCCCATTTATGTATCCCGTATAATGTAGCATCCCATTTATGTATCCTGTATAATGTAGCATCCCATTTATGTATCCCGTATAATGTAGCATCCCATTTATGTATCCCATATAATGTAGCATCACATTTATGTATCCCGTATAATGTAGCATGCCATTTATGTATCCTGTATAATGTAGCATCCCATTTATGTATCCCGTATAATGTAGCATCACATTTATGTATCCTGTATAATGTAGCATCCCATTTATGTATCCCGTATAATGTAGCATCCCATTTATGTATCCTGTATAATGTAGCATCCCATTTATGTATCCCGTATAATGTAGCATCCCGTTTATGTATCCCGTATAATGTAGCATCACATTTATGTATCCCGTATAATGTAGCATCCCATTTATGTATCCTGTATAATGTAGCATCCCATTTATGTATCCTGTATAATGTAGCATCCCATTTATGTATCCCGTATAATGTAGCATCCCATTTATGTATCCCGTATAATGTAGCATCCCATTTATGTATCCCGAATAATGTAGCATCCCATTTATGTATCCTGTATAATGTAGCATCCCATTTATGTATCCTGTATAATGTAGCATCCCATTTATGTATCCTGTATAATGTAGCATCCCATTTATGTATCCCGTATAATGTAGCATCCCATTTATGTATCCTGTATAATGTAGCATCCCATTTATGTATCCTGTATAATGTAGCATCCCATTTATGTATCCCGTATAATGTAGCATCACATTTATGTATCCCGTATAATGTAGCATCCCATTTATGTATCCTGTATAATGTAGCATCCCATTTATGTATCCTGTATAATGTAGCATCCCATTTATGTATCCCGTATAATGTAGCATCCCATTTATGTATCCCGTATAATGTAGCATCCCATTTATGTATCCCGTATAATGTAGCATCCCATTTATGTATCCTGTATAATGTAGCATCCCATTTATGTATCCTGTATAATGTAGCATCCCATTTATGTATCCTGTATAATGTAGCATCCCATTTATGTATCCTGTATAATGTAGCATCCCATTTATGTATCCCGTATAATGTAGCATCTCATTTATGTATCCCGTATAATGCAGCATCTCACTCCTTCATGGAGACAGACTTCATGCAACTCAAGGGCTTTTGATCCATGCAATTGTAAAGCTAAATGCAACCTGGCATCAATTAACCAATTTCCGACGCACTCTTCCGGAGCCTGCAGGCCGGTGAAGGGCTCTTGATCCGGGTAATGAGAGCTCCTCTTCCTTCCTCTGAACAAACCTGATCGACTCCCACTTCCATATTATATTTGGTACTTACATTATTTTCCGTATATTATATTATTTTCCGTATAATATTATATTATTTTCCGTATAGTATTATATTATTTTCCGTATAGTATTATATTATTTTACGTATAGTATTATATTATTTTACGTATAATATTATATTATTTTACGTATAATATTATATTATTTTACGTATAATATTATATTATTTTACGTATAATATTATATTATTTTACGTATAATATTATATTATTTTACGTATAATATTATATTATTTTACGTATAATATTATATTATTTTCCGTATAATATTATATTATTTTACGTATAATATTATATTATTTTACGTATAATAATATATTATTTTAATTTTAATGTTATATTATTTTAATTATATATTATTTCAAGAATATAATAATATTCCAGGGGAAAATAGTTATAATATCCAGGGAAGAGCCTCTTTAACTCAGGCATAAAATGGTAATACGTATTTTCCTTAATTTCGACAACATATATTCTCAGACATTATCTTCCAGCATAAGATATTCTCCAGTATTATATTTGTACAAGCTTTATAAAGTAGCCACAGAATATAGTGGCCTCGTGTGTGAGGCATCTAAAATTCTTTTTGGAGTCAGGTCTATATTTTACCCGGGCTATGCTGCGTCAGGAATAAAGTTGCATAGATATACCATCAATTTTAATAATATAGTGTGAATTCGTGTGTGTGTGTGTGTGTGTGTGTGTGTGTGTGTGTGTGTGTGTGTGTGTGTGTGTACTCACCTAGTTGAGGTTGCAGGGGTCGAGTCCAAGCTCCTGGCCCCGCCTCTTCACTGGTCGCTACTAGGTCACTCTCCCTGAACCGTGAGCTTTATCGTACCTCTGCTTAAAGCTATGTATGGATCCTGCCTCCACTACATCGCTTCCCAAACTATTCCACTTACTGACTACTCTGTGGCTGAAGAAATACTTCCTAACATCCCTGTGATTCATCTGTGTCTTCAACTTCCAACTGTGTCCCCTTGTTACTGTGTCCAATCTCTGGAACATCCTGTCTTTGTCCACCTTGTCAATTCCTCTCAGTATTTTGTATGTCGTTATCATGTCCCCCCCTATCTCTCCTGTCCTCCAGTGTCGTCAGGTTGATTTCCCTTAACCTCTCCTCGTAGGACATACCTCTTAGCTCTGGGACTAGTCTTGTTGCAAACCTTTGCACTTTCTCTAGTTTCTTTACGTGCTTGGCTACGTGTGGGTTCCAAACTGGTGCCGCATACTCCAATATGGGCCTAACGTACACGGTGTACAGGGTCCTGAACGATTCCTTATTAAGATGTCGGAATGCTGTTCTGAGGTTTGCTAGGCGCCCATATGCTGCAGCAGTTATTTGGTTGATGTGCGCTTCAGGAGATGTGCCTGGTGTTATACTCACCCCAAGATCTTTTTCCTTGAGTGAGGTTTGTAGTCTCTGGCCCCCCTAGACTGTACTCCGTCTGCGGTCTTCTTTGCACTTCCCCAATCTTCATGACTTTGCATTTGGTGGAGTTGAACTCCAGGAGCCAATTGCTGGACCAGGTCTGCAACCTGTCCAGATCCCTTTGTAGTTCTGCCTGGTCTTCGATCGAATGAATTCTTCTCATCAACTTCACGTCATCTGCAAACAGGGACACTTCGGAATCTATTTCTTCCGTCATGTCATTCACAAATACCAGAAATAGCACTGGTCCTAGGACTGACCCCTGTGGGACCCCGCTAGTCACAGGTGCCCACTCTGACACCTCTCCACGTACCATGACTCGCTGCTGTCTTCCTGACAAGTATTCCCTGATCCACTGTAGTGCCTTCCCTGTTATCCCTGCTTGGTCCTCCAGTTTACACACACACACACACACACACACACACACACACACACATACACACACACACACACACACACACACACACACACACACACACACACGGCTGAGAGGGGAGTTAAAGAGTGTGTACCTCGATCGAGACAGAACACAGGAGGAAAGGATGATACTGAAAGAGAGAGTGCAAAAACGAAAGGAGGAATGGGAGGAAATGACAAAGAGAAGAATAACCCAGGCACAGGTGGAAGGGCAAGCACACCCCCCAGAAACACCTGCAGAAGGACTCCAGCCACGACACCCCCAAGGTAACTGAACAATCTAAACCAACCATCACACACCGATCCCTCTGTTCCCACCCCCCGCACCACAGTTACAGTATTAGAACAGAAGTTGAAGGTTTGGTACACAAATGCGGATGGATTAACGAATAAATATGAAGAATGTCAAGAAAGAATCAATGAGAAGTCCCCAGACATCATAGCAGTTACAGAAACAAAACTCATGGAGACAATAACAGATGTAATCTTCCCACCAGGATACCAGATCATGAGGAAAGATAGAAGGGGCAGAGGGGGAGGAGGGGTTGCTCTGCTCATAAAAAAAAACGATGGAAATTCGAGAAAATGGGAGGCACAGACGAGACAGGAGAAAGGGACTACATAGTAGGTACACTTCAGTCTGGGGAGCACAAGGTGGTCATTGCAGTGATGTATAATCCACCACAGAACTGCAGGAGGCCAAGAGAGGAATATGAAGAGAGCAACAGAGCAATGGTGGACACACTTGCTGAGGTGACAAGAAGAGCTCACTCCAGCAGAGCAAAGTTGCTGGTTATGGGGGATTTCAACCACAGGGAGATTGACTGGGAAAACCTGGAGCCACATGGGGGTCCCGAAACATGGAGAGCCAAGATGTTGGATGTGGTGCTGGAAAACCTCATGCACCAACATGTTAAGGACACTACCAGAGTGAGAGGGGAGGATGAACCAGCAAGATTGGACCTTGTGTTCACCCTGGGCAGTTCAGACATTGAGGACATTACATATGGGAGTCCCCTAGGAGCTAGTGACCACGTGGTTCTGTGCTTTGAATACATAGTAGAGTTGCAAGTGGAGAGAGTAACAGGAGTTGAATGGGAAAAGCCAGACTATAAAAGAGGGGACTACATAGGTTTGAGGAACTTCCTGCAGGAGGTTCCGTGGGACAGAGAACTGGCAGGAAAGCCAGTAAATGAAATGATGGAATATGTAACAACAAAATGCAAGGAGGCAGTGGAAAGGTTTATTCCCAAGGGCAACAGAAACAATGGGAAGACCAGAACGAGCCCCTGGTTTACCCGACGGTGTAAGGAGGCAAAAACAAAGTGCAATAGAGAATGGAAAAAGTACAGAAGGCAGAGAACACATGAAAATAGGGAGATTAGTCACAGAGCCAGGAACGAGTATGCACAGGTAAGGAGGGAGGCCCAGCGACAGTATGAAAATAACATAGCATCGAAAGTCAAGACTGACCCGAAACTGTTGTATAGCCACATCAGGAGGAAGACAACAGTCAAAGACCAGGTGATCAGATTGAGGACAGAAGGTGGAGAACTCACAAGAAATGATCAGGAGGTATGTGAGGAGCTAAACAGGAGATTTAAGGAAGTTTTTACAGTAGAGACAGGAAGGGCTCTGGGAAGACAGCACAGAAGGGAACATCAAGAGGGAATATACCAACAAGTGTTGGATGACATACGAACAACCGAGGAGGAGGTGCAGAAGCTGCTAAGTGACCTTGATACCTCAAAGGCGATGGGACCGGACAACATCTCCCCGTGGGTCCTTAGAGAAGGAGCAGAGATGCTGTGCGTGCCCCTAACCACAATCTTCAACACATCCCTTGAAACTGGGCAACTACCTGAGAAATGGAAGACAGCAAATGTAGTCCCCATATTTAAGAAAGGAAACAGAAACGAGGCACTAAACTACAGACCTGTGTCTC